>NW_027207415.1:0-300000 GCF_963455315.2 Globicephala melas
CTTGAATGCGGGGCAGAATTGCAGGAAACCGATTTCAGGAGGAATCGGAATTGGATTGCATTTAAAACACAGGAAAAGAGGAAGAACGTCGACAATGATGCACTTGGCCAAAAAGGGCGTATGTGTTTTTTCCTGAATATATTCAGGAGAAAACTCATACGCCCTTTTTGGCCAACCAAGCAAGCTTGCAAAGGAAATCTGCACTACAATGAAGTCTCACTTCCCCCCGGTCAAAAGGGCCATCTGAAAAAAGTGTAAAATCCAGAAAGGCAGAACAGGCCACGGAGAACTGGGAGCCTTGTTATGCTGATGGGCGGGATGTAAATTCCCAACAGCAGCTCTGTAGAAGTGTATGGTGTTTCCTGAAACATCTAAAAAACAAAGCAACAGAGCCTAGGGCACTTCCACTTATGGTCCTATAGCTTAGGGAAATTAAAATCAAAAAGACACAGCCACCCCAAAATTTGGGACGGCTCTTTTTACAGGAATCTCTTCTGCGGCACAAGTTAAATATCCCAGAGAGCAAATAATGGATAAAGAAGTTGCGGTACTTATGTACAACAGAATACCACTCAGCAATGTAATCTATGTCACCAGGCCCGTACCAGCATAATGAGTGGATTGAGGCACGATGATTCTAAGTGAAATAAGTCACACAGAAAAAGAAACATCATAAGGTATCACTAATACGTGGAATGTGAACTTGGCTACACATGAACTGAATTACAAAACAGAACAGGGTCTCAAATTTAGAAAACCAACTTATGCTTGCTTAAGGGGGAAGGTGAGTTGGGGTGCTGCATAAAAGCAGAGTTTGAAATTAGCACAGATACCGTTCCATAAGCCAAATATGTAATAGACAAGACCTACCCCTTGCTCAACGAAATGGATTCAACAATGAGGTATCACCTCACACCTGGTAGAATAGGCATCATAGAAAATCTACAAACAAATAATGCTGGAAAGGGTGTGGAGAAAAGGAACCCTCTTCCACTATTGTTGGGAATATAAATTGATACAGTCATTATGGAGAACAATATGGAATTTCTTAAGAAACTAACAATAGAATTACCATATGATACAGCAATCCCAGTACTGGACATATACCCAGACAAAACCATAAATCAAAAAGAGTCATTCACCGCAATGTTCATTGCATCACTATTTACAATATCGAGGTAATGGAAGCAACCTAAATGCCCACAGACAGACGAATGCATAAAGCTGTGGTACATATATAAAATGGAATATTACTAAGCCATGAAAAGGAATGAAATTGGGTCATTTGTAGAGACGTCGATGGATCTAGAGACTGTCATACAGAGTGAAGTAAGTCAGAAAGAGAAAAACAAATCTGGTATATTCATGCATATATGTGGAACCTAGAAAAACTGTACAGATTAACCATTTTGCAAGGCATAAATAGAGCAACAGATGTAGACAACAAACGTATGGACAACAAGGGGGGAAAGCTGTTGGGGGGGTGGTGGTGGGAGGAGTTGAGAGACTGGGATTGGCATGTATACATTTATATGTATAAAATAGATAACCAATAAGAACCTGCTGTATAAAAATATAAAATAAAATTCAAAATTAAAAAGAAATAAAATTTAAAAAATAAAACAGAAAAAACAATTATTCCCTGCACATACATGTATTTATATGAATAAATTATTTCCATGCTTATATCTGTAAATACAAAAAAGAGGAATAAAATCTACCTTGAACCAAAAACGAAAAAGAGAAAAAAACACAGAACCCACCAGTTACACAGAGGAAAACCGTATCAGGGCACTTGCTCCAGTTGTAAACAATTCTGAAGTTGGTCAGTGGTGGGGAATCGTCTCCCATTCAGCCAGCAGCCCCCACGCAACAAGCGTCCTCATTGCAAAGCTGGGGCACCGTGCCGAGGCATCTGTGAGTAAACGTGAGCTGAGCCCCAGGCCAGTTGCTGCTGAACTATTCCCACCCGTCCCAGGTAAAACACCTGAATATATACAAGGACTTGAAAGCCTAGAGGAAGGGCCATAGAGCCACACGAGTGACAGCATGCCGGCCGACTTGGTGCCTGCAGGCCAGCCAGGATGGTCCTGGCCCTGGGTGCTCTTCTGGAAGATTTCCATTTCCCTGCCTGAGATACCCGTCCTGTCCCTGCCCCCACTGCTTTTTTCCTTCCTCACCTCTGCCCAGGGAGAAATTCCAGCAGCAGGTATGGGTGACACATCCTCTTCTTTAGCAGGTGGCAGCCTGGCAACTGCTGCAGAAAGTCCAGCAGAGCCCCACTCACACTGGGCCACCCACAAAGCCGTGGCCTCTCACTCCCTCCCACCAGCCCAGCCCCGAGACTGCTGACAGGGCAGAGAAAATGGCGTCAGGCACGGCTGCAGGGGCTCTTGCTGCCTGGAGTGGTATTTATATTGATCTCAACCCAGGCACACCTGGGGAGGGCTGGCCGGCACGGTAAGGCTGCCCAGGTCAGCCAATCATCACCCCTCAGGGGCTCACAGTTGCAGAAAATGGAACTTGCTGAACCGGCCAGGTCCAAGGAACAGGTGTGGGCTCCTGAGAGTCAGGATAGACAAGGGGCTGCAGCTTTGGCTTGTTTTCTAATCATTTTATCTGGCCCATGAGTGGGAGACAACTTCAAGAAAACCCTCTCCTAATGAGAGGAACCCAGGAGTCAGGGAAAGGAGGGGTGGGTGGTGGTTGGAGACAGAGGCCTGGTGCCCCGGGTGCAGTGGAAGTCTCTGGAAGACCAGGTGGAGGGAGGCCTCACGGAGTGATGCCCAGGGTCACAGACCTGTCGCAGCTGCTGTTTGTTAGTTCAAGTCCTGCTCTGAGGTGCTCTGTGTCAGCTCTGAGCGACAGGTGAGCTGGGGGTGCTCTGCAATGAGGGCTATGTGCACGGTTCCTGTGTGCCCAGCCCTGCCAGGGTACCTGCAAGGGTAGCTCTGTATCCTGGGAGGGGCCTGATCACAAGAGCCCCGTGGGCTGGGGTGGGGGTGGGGTACCTGCCCAGGTGAGCTCCATATTCTGCGATTGGTCTGACCACGAGAGCCCCATGGGCTGCTGGGGACCTGGTAAAGGATGTCAGGACAGTCAGTGAAGCCACCGAGGATATACCTCCAGTTGCTCCTAATTCCTACACCCTGCTGGTCATTCTACCAACCACCAGGACATGGTATTCTGTATTAGTCTTCAATGATGCCTTCTTTTGTATTCCATTAGTCCCAGAGTCACAAGAAATTTTGGCTTGTGAGTGGCAGGACTCAACATACAACTAAAACAATACTTCCGGGCCGTCTGGCCCCAAGGGTGCAAAAATTCCCACACCGTCTTTGGGGAAAGCTTAGCTAAAGACCTAAAAGTTCTACCTCTGGAAAAGGAAACCCTCCTTCAATATGCAGACGACATTCTGATCGCCAGCCCTACTAAGGAGGCCTCTGAACTACCAAGCCAATAAAGGATAGAAGTTGTCCAAGAAAAAGCTCAAATATCACAGACTGCGGTGACCTGCCTGGGCTTCATTCTCACACAAGGTCAGAGAAGCCCATCCCAGGAAAGGGAAGAAACCATTTTCAGCCTTACCCCTTTCTAAAACTAGAAGACAGCTTAGGGGTTCCTGGGGAGGCCAGGGTTTGCTGCTTCTGGATCCCTAACTACAGTCTACTAGCTGGGCCTCTATATGAAACACTGAAAGGAAAAGATGATGATCCTTTTGAATAGAATCCAGAAGTGGCCTTTCAAGAATGGAAAGAGCAGTCAATTCAGACCCTTGCCCTGGAACTCCCTAATTTAGCTAAACCCTTTGACCTTTACATTCCCAGTGAAAGGTGAATCGCCATTGGAGAATTAGTGCAAAAACTGGGACCACTTGAAATGGAACAATGCAAGAATGCCATCCAGGTAGGATAAACTACGGTCACTAAGGAGCTTGGCCCACTGCCACATCTGGCCAAGATACTGGCGGTATCTAAAAACCTGGAAATCAGCAGCCCAAAAGGCCACCTCCCTCCTACGGGAAAAGGACCCCACGTGGTGATCCTAACCACCAACCATGCCCTGAAGTTGCAGGGTTCGCTCCGTGGGCACACCGACCTCGAGTGAGGAGGCCCTCCAACTCCAACATCCAGAGAGATAACCGGGGGCAACAGGGCACCATGACGACTCGTGTGAACATCACTTGACCTGGAGTTTCTCTCATAAAACAACAAGAGTGTGTCCCAAAAGAGTAGACTACTGCTTGCAGGACTTACTGCACCCAGAGGGGAGCTAATAATCTTGGCGGGGGAACAGTATACCACACTGTCACCATAGAAAAGCCTACAGACACCGTGATGATGGTGGCCAATAAGACCGGCTGGACTCCTGTTTACTTCAAAAGGCTGTTGACTCAGTAACCATCATGGTCCTTATCACCACTGACCCTGGACTGTCTGGGAGTTGAGCGGGCAGGGCTCTGACACCTGGTGCTGTTTGTACGTTAATTCAGGGGCCTAATTGAAGAAAGCGCAGACTACTGGTCAGAGCATCTAGGCTGGCAGAAACGGTCAGCCTAAGGTGGCCGAACAAATGTGGGGCGGGGTGAAACCGGCCCCCACAGCGTCTCTGCACATCTCTTTCCTGGACCCTTAAAGGTCATTAGAATCTATAACACTTCCAATGCTGGTGCTCAGGTGGACGAGCAGGGAGGCAGGGGTCCTGGGGACAATCAACGTCACCGGGAGGCTGCTGGGGAGAAGCTCTGACCCTCGCCCCAGGGTATGAGGGCTCCCAACTCAGCACTCAGCAGTTACAGAAGAAGGGTCTGCACCCTCAGCACTCCAAGAATGAGGAACGGGACAAAAGGCAGAGGAGGGGTTTGTCCCCAGCAAAGCCCATTAAAAATCCCTGGGAGATAAAAATAGAATCTGGGCAATAAAGTCAAGTCTAACCTTTTTTATCCTTTGTGCTTTGTCTAATTTCACGTGCTCCTAGGGTCCCGCATGCAGAGGTTCCACACCCGGCACTTCAGACCAGATTTCCTAGTGCAGAATGCCTGGGTCGACACCTCAGCTCCTGGGGCCCAGTGCAGACTCCACGATATAGAGCCTGAGCTACAGCCAACCCGGCCCTCGAGAGCTCTGCCGCCTCCCTCCCTCCCACTGACTCTGACAGGATCTCTACACAGCAGCCCAGCCCACAGCCCACGGGGTAGTGCATGCTCTCACCTCTCCATTCTCTGATCAAAATATAAAGTTTCCTTTGCTTGTGAACCAAACTCAGTCTCGATCTGTTGGCCCCAATGACACTGGGCAGGGGGACACTTGTTGGGGTCCACTCTGGAGGATCAGTAACAGAAATTGAGACTATTGTAACCTCAATGAACAGATGTGTGAGCCAAACTGTAGTTAACATAGAACAGTGTATAAGGCTCGGGTAAAATAAGATGTTTCTAACACTTCCATTTGATATTTCCATCACTTTTTATAAGCAAGTTCAGTGAAAAGGTTTGTCTTATTTGTCAGGTCAATATTAGAGAAACGAAGTGATTTCTTTCCAAGGATGTACATCTAATAATCTTGGTTAAACCTTCAATCTTGTTTTAAATGCTTTTCCATTGAAAATGATACCTCTCTTTCAGCTCCCCCATTTCTGAGAAGTATAAAATCTTATAATTTATTATTACCAAAGGGGAAAGGTGGGAGGAGGGATAAATTAACAGTTTGGAATTAACACATACACACTGCTATGTATAAAATAAATCATCAACAAGGAACTACTGTATAGCACAGGGAACTACACTCAACATTTTGCAATAACCTATAAGGGGAAATAATCTGAAAAAGAATAGATATTTTTATTGACATCATCTATCAATGATAGTTAAAGTGTAGCCTAAGGGAAGCTGGTGGTGAGTGCTTCTGACCCTGAAGACTTCAATCATCTAAAGTTTGGACTCTGCCTACTTCCCAAGGCCCTTAATGAACATATGTGTAGCCGTAGCTTAAAAACTTCCCCAGTTTGGGTTTCGGGGAGACACTGATTTTGAAAAAGCCCTGGTGTTCTCCTTACATGAATGGGACTCTTCCTACTGCTAAAACATGTCTGTCACACCCAGAGGATGGTATACCGTCTGATCGGGAAGAGTTTGGAAAAGGCATCTCATCTCCTCATCTCCTGGTGCTCGGGTTCACCCCTCCAGCGTCTTTACTAACAGTCTCCCCACTTGGAGATGTCAGCACTGTCAACATCCTGTTGCGTACAGTTTGGAATTTGTCCAGAGGATGAAGCGGAAGGATGAAGAACAATGAGAGACAAGTCCTAGGTGTTCAGACAGGCACATGTCACTCTAATTTCCAATCAGGAAGACGAATTGACCAAAGGCTAGGGTTGCCCATGGAAACAGTATAGGGCTTGAGGAAATCCCGCTGCTTTGTGGCCAGTTCCCATAAACACAAGTTGAACAATGGAACTCAGGGGCAGTAAAATTCACAAAACTGCAGAGTTGAAAATATCCATCACTGAAAAATGTCTTGAGGAAAGTCAGAGAAAAGGACTTGTAAGCAAGGGAGAATGGCAGGAAAGGGATTTGAGGAGGTAGAAAGGACTCGCCATTAAGCACAAGAAAAGGAGCTGAACATTGCCAACATTGCCAACATTGCAGTTGGCCAAAAAGGGTGTATGCGTTTTTTTCTGTATATATTCAAGAAAAGGGCATACACTTTTTTAGCCAACCAAACAGGTGGGCACTGGAAGTCAATACTACAAAAGATATCACTTCGCATCAGTCAGAAGAGCCATCCTCATAAAGCGTAAACAACAGAAATGCAGGACAGGGCAACGAGAAGAGGGAGCCCTGTGAGACTTATAGTGGAAATGTATATTGCCAACGGCCATTCTGGAGAAGTGTATTGTGTTTACTAAAGCATCTAAAAAATGAGCTACAGAGCATAGGGCCCTTGCACTCATGGGCGTATATCTTGGGAAAAACAAAAATCGAGAGGACACAGGCACCCCAATGTTTACCCCCTCTCTGTTTAAAAGATCCTCGACTAGGATATAACTTAAATGTCTCTGGAGGGAAAAACTGGATAGAGATGTGGTACTTAGGTAGAGTGGAATATTATTCAGCCTGGAAATCAATGAAATATGGCCAGTTGTAACAACTCCGGAGGAGTTACGTATGATCATTCTAAGTGACAGAATTCAAAAAGAAAAAGACACATATCATAAGATATCACTTAAAGGTGGAATCCAAAATGGCTACACATGAAATAAATTACAAAACAAAAACATAGTCAAATATGTAGAAAACACGCATAAGGCTGCTAAACGGGAAAGGTGGGGAGGGGTGAGGCATCATCCAGGAGGTTGAAATTAGCAAAGATACCATTCCAAATACCAAACTGATAATCAACAAGGCCTACACAGTAGCTAAAAGAACTGCACTCAGCACACTCAAGTCACCGGAAAAGAATATATACGACTGGTAAGAATCTGAAAAAGAATTTATTGATGACTCTCTGTACGTGAATCAAGTGGATGTACAGCAGCAAGAAACAGAGCTTTGAAAATCAGCTGTAACCAATATAGTAATAAATTGAAAAAAATAAACGACAGAGAGACAGAGAAAACCTCTTACAACTTTTCCTCAGGGACGGTGATGCAACATGGATTGAACACATCTAGACCCACAGCAGGATGAGACATAAGGCTGGAAACTGTTTGCGCTAAGAGGAATGTGAGGTTGGGTGAGGAAATGCACACCCTTTAAAGTAATACTACCTGGTACCCATTCAATGGGTCCCAAATCTGCAGGTTCAAGGGATCTTCCTACAGCTTAAACATGCATGGAAAACCCAGAGGACTGTACACCATGTGATCGGGAGATGTGTCTAAAATGCACCTCATTTATCCTCTCCTGGTGCTCCTGTTCACCATTCCAGCCATGTTACTTAGAATCTCCCCACTTGGAGAATCAGCACATTTAAACTTCTGTTTCACACATTTTGCAAATTGTGAGGAGGATGAACGGGAAGAGGGGGAACCAATGAGAGAATAGTTGTAGGGGTTTGGACGGGCACATATCACTCTAATTTCCCATTAAGAATAAGAATTAAAGAAAGGCTCAGCCTGCCTCGCCGGAGCCAAAATAGGGCCTGAAGCAATCCTGCGGGTTTGAGGCCAGCTCACAAAAGAGCAACTTAAAAAATGGAGCTCAGGGTCACTGCAATTCACAAACCTGCAGAGTTATAAATGAAAACTAATGTCCAAAAATATGTTGAGGTAAGGCAAAGAAGAGGATCTGAATGCAAGACAGAATTGCAAGAAACAGATTTCAAGAGATAGATTGGACTCGTCTTTAATGCACATGAAAAGCGGCAGAATTTCGACAATGATGCAGTTGGCCCAAAAGGGCGTATGCGTTTTTTCCTGATTATATCCAGGAAAAAACGCATACGCACTTTATGGGCAACGAAGCAAGTAAGCAATGCAAATGTGCACAACAAAGAAGTCTCACTTCCCACCGGTCAAAAGGGCCATCCTAAAAAAGTGTAAAATCCAGAAAGGCAGGACAGGCCATGGAGAACAGGGAGCCTTTATACGCTGATGGGCAGTGTGTGAACTGCCGAGAGCCACTCTGGAGAAGTGTATGGTGGTTCCTAAATCATCTAAAAAACAGAGCTACAGAGCATAGGACACTTCCAATCATGGGAGTATATCTAGGGAAGTCTAAAAATCAACAAGACACAAGCACACCACAGTTTAGGGCTACTCTGTTTACAAGAACCTCAACTTCAGTACACCTTAAATATCCCAGGAAAGAGAACAATGGATAAAGAAGATGTGGTACTTATGTACAATGGAATATCTCTTCACCATGAAATCAATGTAATAAGGCTAGTAGAAGGATAAAGAGTGGATTTAGGTCCGATAATACTACTTGAAATAAGTCAAACAGAAAAAGAAACATATCATAAGATATCACTTATAGAGGGAGGGTAAATATGGCTGCACAAGAAATGAATTACAGAACAGAACAGTGTCTCACATTTAGAAAACACACTTATGTCAGCTTAAGGGGAAAGGAGAGGTAGGGTGATGCATAAAACCAGAGTTTGAAATTAGCACAGATACCGTTCAATAAACCAAATAGGTATTAGACAAGATCTACACCTTGCTCAATGAACTGGCCTCAACACACCCTATACACCGCAGAGAAATATATCTGAGTAATAAGAATCTTAAAACCCATGTATTGATATATCTCCATAAGGGAATCAAGTGTGTGCAGAGCGGCACAAACACAGCAGTGAAAATGAGCTAAACCCCATTATAGAAATAAATTTTAAAAAGAAAACGCTGAAACAATGAAAGAGAGAAAAATTCTTACAAAATTCGCTCAGGGGCTGTGATGCAACCTGGATTGCAACCTGGATTGACCACATATAAACCCACAGCTGGATAAGACATAAGGCTGGACACTTGGGGCTGAGAGGATTGGTGAGCTTTGGTGAGCAACTGCCGAAAGTTTAATGCAATACTTCATGCTACTCAGTCCAAGGGTCCCAACACTCCAGGTTGAAGGGAATCTTCCTACAGCTAAACCATGCTTGGGAAACCCAGCGACTGGTATACCATATGATCGGGAAAGGTTTCTAAAACGCACCTCATTTTTCCTCTCCTGGGGCTGCGGATCGACATTCCAGCCGCTTTACTAACAACATCACCACATGGAGTCAATGCCTTTAAGTTCTGGTATCGCACAGTCTGCAGTTAGTGTGGAGGATGAATGGGAATAGGGGGAACCAGTGAGAAACAAGCTGTAGCGGTTTCAATGGGCACATGTCACTCTAATGCCACATCAGTAAGAAGAATTAACCAAAGGCACAGCAAGGTGCCCCAGAAGAAAAATAGGGCTTCAAGGAATCCTGTGGTTATGGGGCAAGACCACAAAAATAAGAGCTGAAAAGTGGGGCTAAGGGCCACCGCAATTCAAAAACCTGCAGAGTTATAAAGGCCAACTATTTTCAAAAAATATATTGAGGTAAGGCTATGAAGAGACATTGAAAGCAAGGCAGAAGTGCAGGAAACCGATTTCAGGAGGTAGACTGGAATTGCATTGAAAACATATGAAGAGAGTCAGAACCTCGACAATGATGCACTTGGCCAAAAAGGGCGTATGTGTTTTTTCCTGAATATATTCAGGAAAAAACGCATACACACTTTTTGGCCAACCAAGCAAGCTTGCAAAGGAAATCTGCACTACAATGAAGTCTCACTTCCCCCCGGTCAAAAGGGCCATCTGAAAAAGGTGTAAAATCCAGAAAGGCAGGACAGGCCATGGAGAACTGGGAGCCTTGTTATGCTGATGGGCGGGATGGAAATTGCCAACAGACACTCTGGAGAAGTGTATGGTGTTTCCTGAAACATCTAAAAAACAAAGCAACAGAGCCTAGGGCACTTCCACTTATGGTCCTATAGCTTAGGGAAATTAAAATCAAAAAGATACAGCCACCCCAATGTTTGGGACGCCTCTGTTTACAAAAACCTCGTTTACCGTACAAGTTCAATATCACAGAAAGTGAAAAATGGATAAAGAACTTGTGGTACTTACGTACAATGCAGTATCACTCAGCAGTGAAATCTATGTCATCAGGCCCGTAGCAGCACAATGAGTGGATTCAGGTACGATGATTCTAACTGAAATAAGTCACACAGAAAAAGAAACATCATAAGATATCAGTAATACACGGAATGTAAACTTGGCTACACAGGAACTGAATTACAGAACAGAACAGGGTCTCAAATTTAGAAAACCAACTTATGCTTGTTTAAGGGGAAAGGTGAGTTGGGGTGCTGCATAAAACCAGAGATTGAAATGAGCACAGATAAAGTTCCTTAAGCCAAATATGGAATAGACAAGAGCTACTCCTTGCTCAACGAAATGAACTCAACACCGCATATTAAACGCCTAAGAATGTACCTGACTCTTAAGTATCTTAAAACCTATGGATTGCTATGTCTCCGAAAGAGAATCAAGCATGTGTACAGGGACATAAACGCAGCAGTGATAGGATTGGAGAGGTTCGGTGAGCAAATGAAGACCCTTTGAAGTCATATTGCATGGTACCCATTCCACGGGTTTCAACTACCCAGGTTTAAGGTATTCTTCCTTCAGCTAAAACATGCATGTGGAACCTAGAGTATGATCAACCATGTGATCGGGAGACGTGTTCAAATATGTCTCAGTTTTCGTACCCTGGTACTCGGGTGCAACATTCCAGATGCTTTACTAACACTCTCCCCACTTGGAGAGTCATTCCCTTTAACCTCCTGTTTGGCCCAGTTTGCAATTTCTGCGGAAGATGAACAGGAATAGCGAGAACCAATGAGAGACTAGCTGGAGGTGTCTGGACGGGCAAATTTAACTCTCATTTCCCACCAGGAAGTGGAAATAACCAAAGGCTCAGCGTGCCGTGCCGGAACCAGATTAGGGCCTGAAGCCATCCTGCGGTGTTGCGGCCAGCTCACAAGAAAACGAGTTGAAGAAAGGAGCTCAGGGGCACTGTAATTCACAAACCTGCAGAGTTATAAATGACAACTATCGTCCAAAAATATACTGAAGTAAGGCTGCCAAGAGGACTTGAAAGCGGGGCAGAATTGCAGGAAACCGATTTCAGGAGGTAGACTGGAATTGCATTGAAAGCATAGGAAAAGAGGCAGAACGTCCACAATGATGCACTTGGCCAAAAAGGACGTATGCATTTTTTCCTAAATATATTCAGGAAAAAACGCATACGCCCTTTTTGGCCAACCAAGCAAGCTTGCAAAGGAAATCTGCACTACAATGAAGTCTCACTTTCCCCCGGTCAAAAGGGCCATCTGAAAAAAGTGTAAAATCCAGAAAGGCAGGACAGGCCATGGAGAACTGGGAGCCTTGTTATGCTGATGGGCGGGATGTAAATTGCCAACAGACACTCGGGAGAAGTGTATGGTGTTTCCTGAAACATCTAAAAAACAAAGCAACAGAGCCTAGGGCACTTCCACTTATGGTCCTATAGCTTAGGGAAATTAAAATCCAAAAGATACAGCCACCCCAATGTTTGGGACGCCTCTGTTTACAAGAACCTCGTTTACCGTACAAGTTCAATATCACAGAAAGTGAAAAATGGATAAAGAACTTGTGGTACTTACGTACAATGCAGTATCACTCAGCAGTGAAATCTATGTCATCAGGCCCGTAGCAGCACAATGAGTGGATTCAGGTACGATGATTCTAACTGAAATAAGTCACACAGAAAAAGAAACATCATAAGATATCAGTAATACACGGAATGTAAACTTGGCTACACAGGAACTGAATTACAGAACAGAACAGGGTCTCAAATTTAGAAAACCAACTTATGCTTGTTTAAGGGTAAAGGTGAGTTGGGGTGCTGCATAAAACCAGAGATTGAAATGAGCACAGATAAAGTTCCTTAAGCCAAATATGGAATAGACAAGAGCTACTCCTTGCTCAACGAAATGGACTCAACACCGCATATTAAACGCCTAAGAATGTACCTGACTCTTAAGTATCTTAAAACCTATGGATTGCTATGTCTCCGAAAGAGAATCAAGCATGTGTACAGGGACATAAACGCAGCAGTGATAGGATTGGAGAGGTTCGGTGAGCAAATGAAGACCCTTTGAAGTCATATTGCATGGTACCCATTCCACGGGTTTCAACTACCCAGGTTTAAGGTATTCTTCCTTCAGCTAAAACATGCATGTGGAACCTAGAGTATGATCAACCATGTGATCGGGAGACGTGTTCAAATATGTCTCAGTTTTCGTACCCTGGTACTCGGGTGCAACATTCCAGACGCTTTACTAACACTCTCCCCACTTGGAGAGTCAGTCCCTTTAACCTCCTGTTTGGCCCAGTTTGCAATTTCTGCGGAAGATGAACAGGAATAGCGAGAACCAATGAGAGACTAGCTGGAGGTGTCTGGACGGGCAAATTTAACTCTCATTTCCCACCAGGAAGAGGAAATAACCAAAGGCTCAGCGTGCCGTGCCGGAACCAGATTAGGGCCTGAAGCCATCCTGCGGTGTTGCGGCCAGCTCACAAGAAAGCGAGTTGAAGAAAGGAGCTCAGGGGCACTGTAATTCACAAACCTGCAGAGTTATAAATGACAACTATCGTCCAAAAATATACTGAAGTAAGGCTGCCAAGAGGACTTGAAAGCGGGGCAGAATTGCAGGAAACCGATTTCAGGAGGTAGACTGGAATTGCATTGAAAGCATAGGAAAAGAGGCAGAACGTCCACAATGATGCACTTGGCCAAAAAGGGCGTATGCGTTTTTTCCTGAATATATTCAGGAAAAAACGCATACGCCCTTTTTGGCCAACCAAGAAAGCTTGCAAAGGAAATCTGCACTACAATGAAGTCTCACTTCCCCCCGGTCAAAAGGGCCATCTGAAAAAAGTGTAAAATCCAGAAAGGCAGGACAGGCCCTGGAGAACTGGGAGCCTTGTTATGCTGATGGGCGGGATGTAAATTGCCAACAGACACTCGGGAGAAGTGTATGGTGTTTCCTGAAACATCTAAAAAACAAAGCAACAGAGCCTAGGGCACTTCCACTTATGGTCCTATAGCTTAGGGAAATTAAAATCAAAAAGATACAGCCACCCCAATGTTTGGGACGCCTCTGTTTACAAGAACCTCGTTTACCGTACAAGTTCAATATCACAGAAAGTGAAAAATGGATAAAGAACTTGTGGTACTTACGTACAATGCAGTATCACTCAGCAGTGAAATCTATGTCATCAGGCCCGTAGCAGCACAATGAGTGGATTCAGGTACGATGATTCTAACTGAAATAAGTCACACAGAAAAAGAAACATCATAAGATATCAGTAATACACGGAATGTAAACTTGGCTACACAGGAACTGAATTACAGAACAGAACAGGGTCTCAAATTTAGAAAACCACCTTATGCTTGTTTAAGGGTAAAGGTGAGTTGGGGTGCTGCATAAAACCAGAGATTGAAATGAGCACAGATAAAGTTCCTTAAGCCAAATATGGAATAGACAAGAGCTACTCCTTGCTCAACGAAATGGACTCAACACCGCATATTAAACGCCTAAGAATGTACCTGACTCTTAAGTATCTTAAAACCTATGGATTGCTATGTCTCCGAAAGAGAATCAAGCATGTGTACAGGGACATAAACGCAGCAGTGATAGGATTGGAGAGGTTCGGTGAGCAAATGAAGACCCTTTGAAGTCATATTGCATGGTACCCATTCCACGGGTTTCAACTACCCAGGTTTAAGGTATTCTTCCTTCAGCTAAAACATGCATGTGGAACCTAGAGTATGATCAACCATGTGATCGGGAGACGTGTTCAAATATGTCTCAGTTTTCGTACCCTGGTACTCGGGTGCAACATTCCAGACGCTTTACTAACACTCTCCCGACTTGGAGAGTCAGTCCCTTTAACCTCCTGTTTGGCCCAGTTTGCAATTTCTGCGGAAGATGAACAGGAATAGCGAGAACCAATGAGAGACTAGCTGGAGGTGTCTGGACGGGCAAATTTAACTCTCATTTCCCACCAGGAAGAGGAAATAACCAAAGGCTCAGCGTGCCGTGCCGGAACCAGATTAGGGCCTGAAGCCATCCTGCGGTGTTGCGGCCAGCTCACAAGAAAACGAGTTGAAGAAAGGAGCTCAGGGGCACTGTAATTCACAAACCTGCAGAGTTATAAATGACAACTATCGTCCAAAAATATACTGAAGTAAGGCTGCCAAGAGGACTTGAAAGCGGGGCAGAATTGCAGGAAACCGATTTCAGGAGGTAGACTGGAATTGCATCGAAAGCATAGGAAAAGAGGCAGAACGTCCACAATGATGCACTTGGCCAAAAAGGGCGTATGCGTTTTTTCCTGAATATATTCAGGAAAAAACGCATACGCCCTTTTTGGCCAACCAAGCAAGCTTGCAAAGGAAATCTGCACTACAATGAAGTCTCACTTCCCCCCGGTCAAAAGGGCCATCTGAAAAAAGTGTAAAATCCAGAAAGGCAGGACAGGCCCTGGAGAACTGGGAGCCTTGTTATGCTGATGGGCGGGATGTAAATTGCCAACAGACACTCGGGAGAAGTGTATGGTGTTTCCTGAAACATCTAAAAAACAAAGCAACAGAGCCTAGGGCACTTCCACTTATGGTCCTATAGCTGAGGGAAATTAAAATCAAAAAGATACAGCCACCCCAATGTTTGGGACGCCTCTGTTTACAAGAACCTCATTTACCGTACAAGTTCAATATCACAGAAAGTGAAAAATGGATAAAGAACTTGTGGTACTTACGTACAATGCAGTATCACTCAGCAGTGAAATCTATGTCATCAGGCCCGTAGCAGCACAATGAGTGGATTCAGGTACGATGATTCTAACTGAAATAAGTCACACAGAAAAAGAAACATCATAAGATATCAGTAATACACGGAATGTAAACTTGGCTACACAGGAACTGAATTACAGAACAGAACAGGGTCTCAAATTTAGAAAACCACCTTATGCTTGTTTAAGGGTAAAGGTGAGTTGGGGTGCTGCATAAAACCAGAGATTGAAATGAGCACAGATAAAGTTCCTTAAGCCAAATATGGAATAGACAAGAGCTACTCCTTGCTCAACGAAATGGACTCAACACCGCATATTAAACGCCTAAGAATGTACCTGACTCTTAAGTATCTTAAAACCTATGGATTGCTATGTCTCCGAAAGAGAATCAAGCATGTGTACAGGGACATAAACGCAGCAGTGATAGGATTGGAGAGGTTCGGTGAGCAAATGAAGACCCTTTGAAGTCATATTGCATGGTACCCATTCCACGGGTTTCAACTACCCAGGTTTAAGGTATTCTTCCTTCAGCTAAAACATGCATGTGGAACCTAGAGTATGATCAACCATGTGATCGGGAGACGTGTTCAAATATGTCTCAGTTTTCGTACCCTGGTACTCGGGTGCAACATTCCAGACGCTTTACTAACACTCTCCCGACTTGGAGAGTCAGTCCCTTTAACCTCCTGTTTGGCCCAGTTTGCAATTTCTGCGGAAGATGAACAGGAATAGCGAGAACCAATGAGAGACTAGCTGGAGGTGTCTGGACGGGCAAATTTAACTCTCATTTCCCACCAGGAAGAGGAAATAACCAAAGGCTCAGCGTGCCGTGCCGGAACCAGATTAGGGCCTGAAGCCATCCTGCGGTGTTGCGGCCAGCTCACAAGAAAACGAGTTGAAGAAAGGAGCTCAGGGGCACTGTAATTCACAAACCTGCAGAGTTATAAATGACAACTATCGTCCAAAAATATACTGAAGTAAGGCTGCCAAGAGGACTTGAAAGCGGGGCAGAATTGCAGGAAACCGATTTCAGGAGGTAGACTGGAATTGCATCGAAAGCATAGGAAAAGAGGCAGAACGTCCACAATGATGCACTTGGCCAAAAAGGGCGTATGCGTTTTTTCCTGAATATATTCAGGAAAAAACGCATACGCCCTTTTTGGCCAACCAAGCAAGCTTGCAAAGGAAATCTGCACTACAATGAAGTCTCACTTCCCCCCGGTCAAAAGGGCCATCTGAAAAAAGTGTAAAATCCAGAAAGGCAGGACAGGCCATGGAGAACTGGGAGCCTTGTTATGCTGATGGGCGGTATGTAAATTGCCAACAGACACTCGGGAGAAGTGTATGGTGTTTCCTGAAACATCTAAAAAACAAAGCAACAGAGCCTAGGGCACTTCCACTTATGGTCCTATAGCTTAGGGAAATTAAAATCAAAAAGATACAGCCACCCCAATGTTTGGGACGCCTCTGTTTACAAGAACCTCGTTTACCGTACAAGTTCAATATCACAGAAAGTGAAAAATGGATAAAGAACTTGTGGTACTTACGTACAATGCAGTATCACTCAGCAGTGAAATCTATGTCATCAGGCCCGTAGCAGCACAATGAGTGGATTCAGGTACGATGATTCTAACTGAAATAAGTCACACAGAAAAAGAAACATCATAAGATATCAGTAATACACGGAATGTAAACTTGGCTACACAGGAACTGAATTACAGAACAGAACAGGGTCTCAAATTTAGAAAACCACCTTATGCTTGTTTAAGGGTAAAGGTGAGTTGGGGTGCTGCATAAAACCAGAGATTGAAATGAGCACAGATAAAGTTCCTTAAGCCAAATATGGAATAGACAAGAGCTACTCCTTGCTCAACGAAATGGACTCAACACCGCATATTAAACGCCTAAGAATGTACCTGACTCTTAAGTATCTTAAAACCTATGGATTGCTATGTCTCCGAAAGAGAATCAAGCATGTGTACAGGGACATAAACGCAGCAGTGATAGGATTGGAGAGGTTCGGTGAGCAAATGAAGACCCTTTGAAGTCATATTGCATGGTACCCATTCCACGGGTTTCAACTACCCAGGTTTAAGGTATTCTTCCTTCAGCTAAAACATGCATGTGGAACCTAGAGTATGATCAACCATGTGATCGGGAGACGTGTTCAAATATGTCTCAGTTTTCGTACCCTGGTACTCGGGTGCAACATTCCAGACGCTTTACTAACACTCTCCCGACTTGGAGAGTCAGTCCCTTTAACCTCCTGTTTGGCCCAGTTTGCAATTTCTGCGGAAGATGAACAGGAATAGCGAGAACCAATGAGAGACTAGCTGGAGGTGTCTGGACGGGCAAATTTAACTCTCATTTCCCACCAGGAAGAGGAAATAACCAAAGGCTCAGCGTGCCGTGCCGGAACCAGATTAGGGCCTGAAGCCATCCTGCGGTGTTGCGGCCAGCTCACAAGAAAACGAGTTGAAGAAAGGAGCTCAGGGGCACTGTAATTCACAAACCTGCAGAGTTATAAATGACAACTATCGTCCAAAAATATACTGAAGTAAGGCTGCCAAGAGGACTTGAAAGCGGGGCAGAATTGCAGGAAACCGATTTCAGGAGGTAGACTGGAATTGCATCGAAAGCATAGGAAAAGAGGCAGAACGTCCACAATGATGCACTTGGCCAAAAAGGGCGTATGCGTTTTTTCCTGAATATATTCAGGAAAAAACGCATACGCCCTTTTTGGCCAACCAAGCAAGCTTGCAAAGGAAATCTGCACTACAATGAAGTCTCACTTCCCCCCGGTCAAAAGGGCCATCTGAAAAAAGTGTAAAATCCAGAAAGGCAGGACAGGCCATGGAGAACTGGGAGCCTTGTTATGCTGATGGGCGGTATGTAAATTGCCAACAGACACTCGGGAGAAGTGTATGGTGTTTCCTGAAACATCTAAAAAACAAAGCAACAGAGCCTAGGGCACTTCCACTTATGGTCCTATAGCTTAGGGAAATTAAAATCAAAAAGATACAGCCACCCAAATGTTTGGGACGCCTCTGTTTACAAGAACCTCGTTTACCGTACAAGTTCAATATCACAGAAAGTGAAAAATGGATAAAGAACTTGTGGTACTTACGTACAATGCAGTATCACTCAGCAGTGAAATCTATGTCATCAGGCCCGTAGCAGCACAATGAGTGGATTCAGGTACGATGATTCTAACTGAAATAAGTCACACAGAAAAAGAAACATCATAAGATATCAGTAATACACGGAATGTAAACTTGGCTACACAGGAACTGAATTACAGAACAGAACAGGGTCTCAAATTTAGAAAACCAACTTATGCTTGTTTAAGGGGAAAGGTGAGTTGGGGTGCTGCATAAAACCAGAGATTGAAATGAGCACAGATAAAGTTCCTTAAGCCAAATATGGAATAGACAAGAGCTACTCCTTGCTCAACGAAATGGACTCAACACCGCATATTAAACGCCTAAGAATGTACCTGACTCTTAAGTATCTTAAAACCTATGGATTGCTATGTCTCCGAAAGAGAATCAAGCATGTGTACAGGGACATAAACGCAGCAGTGATAGGATTGGAGAGGTTCGGTGAGCAAATGAAGACCCTTTGAAGTCATATTGCATGGTACCCATTCCACGGGTTTCAACTACCCAGGTTTAAGGTATTCTTCCTTCAGCTAAAACATGCATGTGGAACCTAGAGTATGATCAACCATGTGATCGGGAGACGTGTTCAAATATGTCTCAGTTTTCGTACCCTGGTACTCGGGTGCAACATTCCAGACGCTTTACTAACACTCTCCCGACTTGGAGAGTCAGTCCCTTTAACCTCCTGTTTGGCCCAGTTTGCAATTTCTGCGGAAGATGAACAGGAATAGCGAGAACCAATGAGAGACTAGCTGGAGGTGTCTGGACGGGCAAATTTAACTCTCATTTCCCACCAGGAAGAGGAAATAACCAAAGGCTCAGCGTGCCGTGCCGGAACCAGATTAGGGCCTGAAGCCATCCTGCGGTGTTGCGGCCAGCTCACAAGAAAACGAGTTGAAGAAAGGAGCTCAGGGGCACTGTAATTCACAAACCTGCAGAGTTATAAATGACAACTATCGTCCAAAAATATACTGAAGTAAGGCTGCCAAGAGGACTTGAAAGCGGGGCAGAATTGCAGGAAACCGATTTCAAGAGGTAGACTGGAATTGCATCGAAAGCATAGGAAAAGAGGCAGAACGTCCACAATGATGCACTTGGCCAAAAAGGGCGTATGCGTTTTTTCCTGAATATATTCAGGAAAAAACGCATACGCCCTTTTTGGCCAACCAAGCAAGCTTGCAAAGGAAATCTGCACTACAATGAAGTCTCACTTCCCCCCAGTCAAAAGGGCCATCTGAAAAAAGTGTAAAATCCAGAAAGGCAGGACAGGCCATGGAGAACTGGGAGCCTTGTTATGCTGATGGGCGGGATGTAAATTGCCAACAGACACTCGGGAGAAGTGTATGGTGTTTCCTGAAACATCTAAAAAACAAAGCAACAGAGCCTAGGGCACTTCCACTTATGGTCCTATAGCTTAGGGAAATTAAAATCCAAAAGATACAGCCACCCCAATGTTTGGGACGCCTCTGTTTACAAGAACCTCGTTTACCGTACAAGTTCAATATCACAGAAAGTGAAAAATGGATAAAGAACTTGTGGTACTTACGTACAATGCAGTATCACTCAGCAGTGAAATCTATGTCATCAGGCCCGTAGCAGCACAATGAGTGGATTCAGGTACGATGATTCTAACTGAAATAAGTCACACAGAAAAAGAAACATCATAAGATATCAGTAATACACGGAATGTAAACTTGGCTACACAGGAACTGAATTACAGAACAGAACAGGGTCTCAAATTTAGAAAACCAACTTATGCTTGTTTAAGGGGAAAGGTGAGTTGGGGTGCTGCATAAAACCAGAGATTGAAATGAGCACAGATAAAGTTCCTTAAGCCAAATATGGAATAGACAAGAGCTACTCCTTGCTCAACGAAATGGACTCAACACCGCATATTAAACGCCTAAGAGTGTACCTGACTCTTAAGTATCTTAAAACCTATGGATTGCTATGTCTCTGAAAGAGAATCAAGCATGTGTACAGGGACATAAACGCAGCAGTGATAGGATTGGAGAGGTTCGGTGAGCAAATGAAGACCCTTTGAAGTCATATTGCATGGTACCCATTCCACGGGTTTCAACTACCCAGGTTTAAGGTATTCTTCCTTCAGCTAAAACATGCATGTGGAACCTAGAGTATGATCAACCATGTGATCGGGAGACGTGTTCAAATATGTCTCAGTTTTCGTACCCTGGTACTCGGGTGCAACATTCCAGACGCTTTACTAACACTCTCCCGACTTGGAGAGTCAGTCCCTTTAACCTCCTGTTTGGCCCAGTTTGCAATTTCTGCGGAAGATGAACAGGAATAGCGAGAACCAATGAGAGACTAGCTGGAGGTGTCTGGACGGGCAAATTTAACTCTCATTTCCCACCAGGAAGAGGAAATAACCAAAGGCTCAGCGTGCCGTGCCGGAACCAGATTAGGGCCTGAAGCCATCCTGCGGTGTTGCGGCCAGCTCACAAGAAAACGAGTTGAAGAAAGGAGCTCAGGGGCACTGTAATTCAGAAACCTGCGGAGTTATAAATGACAACTATCGTCCAAAAATATACTGAAGTAAGGCTGCCAAGAGGACTTGAAAGCGGGGCAGAATTGCAGGAAACCGATTTCAGGAGGTAGACTGGAATTGCATCGAAAGCATAGGAAAAGAGGCAGAACGTCCACAATGATGCACTTGGCCAAAAAGGGCGTATGCGTTTTTTCCTGAATATATTCAGGAAAAAACGCATACGCCCTTTTTGGCCAACCAAGCAAGCTTGCAAAGGAAATCTGCACTACAATGAAGTCTCACTTCCCCCCGGTCAAAAGGGCCATCTGAAAAAAGTGTAAAATCCAGAAAGGCAGGACAGGCCATGGAGAACTGGGAGCCTTGTTATGCTGATGTGCGGGATGTAAATTGCCAACAGACACTCGGGAGAAGTGTATGGTGTTTCCTGAAACATCTAAAAAACAAAGCAACAGAGCCTAGGGCACTTCCACTTATGGTCCTATAGCTTAGGGAAATTAAAATCAAAAAGATACAGCCACCCCAATGTTTGGGACGCCTCTGTTTACAAGAACCTCGTTTACCGTACAAGTTCAATATCACAGAAAGTGAAAAATGGATAAAGAACTTGTGGTACTTACGTACAATGCAGTATCACTCAGCAGTGAAATCTATGTCATCAGGCCCGTAGCAGCACAATGAGTGGATTCAGGTACGATGATTCTAACTACAATAAGTCACACAGAAAAAGAAACATCATAAGATATCACTAATACACGGAATGTAAACTTGGCTACACAGGAACTGAATTACAGAACAGAACAGGGTCTCAAATTTAGAAAACCAACTTATGCTTGTTTAAGGGGAAAGGTGAGTTGGGGTGCTGCATAAAACCAGAGATTGAAATGAGCACAGATAAAGTTCCTTAAGCCAAATATGGAATAGACAAGAGCTACTCCTTGCTCAACGAAATGGACTCAACACCGCATATTAAACGCCTAAGAATGTACCTGACTCTTAAGTATCTTAAAACCTATGGATTGCTATGTCTCCGAAAGAGAATCAAGCATGTGTACAGGGACGTAAACACAGCAGTGATAGGATTGGAGAGGTTCGGTGAGCAAATGAAGACCCTTTGAAGTCATATTGCATGGTACCCATTCCACGGGTTTCAACTACCCAGGTTTAAGGTATTCTTCCTTCAGCTAAAACATGCATGTGGTACCTAGAGTATGATCAACCATGTGATCGGGAGACGTGTTCAAATATGTCTCAGTTTTCGTACCCTGGTACTCGGGTGCAACATTCCAGACGCTTTACTAACACTCTCCCGACTTGGAGAGTCAGTCCCTTTAACCTCCTGTTTGGCCCAGTTTGCAATTTCTGCGGAAGATGAACAGGAATAGCGAGAACCAATGAGAGACTAGCTGGAGGTGTCTGGACGGGCAAATTTAACTCTCATTTCCCACCAGGAAGAGGAAATAACCAAAGGCTTAGCGTGCCGTGCCGGAACCAGATTAGGGCCTGAAGCCATCCTGCGGTGTTGCGGCCAGCTCACAAGAAAACGAGTTGAAGAAAGGAGCTCAGGGGCACTGTAATTCACAAACCTGCAGAGTTATAAATGACAACTATCGTCCAAAAATATACTGAAGTAAGGCTGCCAAGAGGACTTGAAAGCGGGGCAGAATTGCAGGAAACCGATTTCAGGAGGTAGATTGGAATTGCATTGAAAGCATAGGAAAAGAGGCAGAACGTCCACAATGATGCACTTGGCCAAAAAGGGCGTATGCGTTTTTTCCTGAATATATTCAGGAAAAAACGCATACGCCCTTTTTGGCCAACCAAGCAAGCTTGCAAAGGAAATCTTCACTACAATGAAGTGTCACTTCCCCCCGGTCAAAAGGGCCATCTGAAAAAAGTGTAAAATCCAGAAAGGCAGGACAGGCCATGGAGAACTGGGAGCCTTGTTATGCTGATGGGCGGGATGTAAATTGCCAACAGACACTCGGGAGAAGTGTATGGTGTTTCCTGAAACATCTAAAAAACAAAGCAACAGAGCCTAGGGCACTTCCACTTATGGTCCTATAGCTTAGGGAAATTAAAATCAAAAAGATACAGCCACCCCAATGTTTGGGACGCCTCTGTTTACAAGAACCTCGTTTACCGTACAAGTTCAATATCAGAGAAAGTGAAAAATGGATAAAGAACTTGTGGTACTTACGTACAATGCAGTATCACTCAGAAGTGAAATCTATGTCATCAGGCCCGTAGCAGCACAATGAGTGGATTCAGGTACGATGATTCTAACTGAAATAAGTCACACAGAAAAAGAAACATCATAAGATATCAGTAATACACGGAATGTAAACTTGGCTACACAGGAACTGAATTACAGAACAGAACAGGGTCTCAAATTTAGAAAACCAACTTATGCTTGTTTAAGGGGAAAGGTGAGTTGGGGTGCTGCATAAAACCAGAGATTGAAATGAGCACAGATAAAGTTCCTTAAGCCAAATATGGAATAGACAAGAGCTACTCCTTGCTCAACGAAATGGACTCAACACCGCATATTAAACGCCTAAGAGTGTACCTGACTCTTAAGTATCTTAAAACCTATGGATTGCTATGTCTCCGAAAGAGAATCAAGCATGTGTACAGGGACATAAACGCAGCAGTGATAGGATTGGAGAGGTTCGGTGAGCAAATGAAGACCCTTTGAAGTCATATTGCATGGTACCCATTCCACGGGTTTCAACTACCCAGGTTTAAGGTATTCTTCCTTCAGCTAAAACATGCATGTGGAACCTAGAGTATGATCAACCATGTGATCGGGAGACGTGTTCAAATATGTCTCAGTTTTCGTACCCTGGTACTCGGGTGCAACATTCCAGACGCTTTACTAACACTCTCCCGACTTGGAGAGTCAGTCCCTTTAACCTCCTGTTTGGCCCAGTTTGCAATTTCTGCGGAAGATGAACAGGAATAGCGAGAACCAATGAGAGACTAGCTGGAGGTGTCTGGACGGGCAAATTTAACTCTCATTTCCCACCAGGAAGAGGAAATAACCAAAGGCTCAGCGTGCCGTGCCGGAACCAGATTAGGGCCTGAAGCCATCCTGCGGTGTTGCGGCCAGCTCACAAGAAAGCGAGTTGAAGAAAGGAGCTCAGGGGCACTGTAATTCACAAACCTGCAGAGTTATAAATGACAACTATCGTCCAAAAATATACTGAAGTAAGGCTGCCAAGAGGACTTGAAAGCGGGGCAGAATTGCAGGAAACCGATTTCAGGAGGTAGACTGGAATTGCATTGAAAGCATAGGAAAAGAGGCAGAACGTCCACAATGATGCACTTGGCCAAAAAGGGCGTATGCGTTTTTTCCTGAATATATTCAGGAAAAAACGCATACGCCCTTTTTGGCCAACCAAGCAAGCTTGCAAAGGAAATCTGCACTACAATGAAGTCTCACTTCCCCCCGGTCAAAAGGGCCATCTGAAAAAAGTGTAAAATCCAGAAAGGCAGGACAGGCCATGGAGAACTGGGAGCCTTGTTATGCTGATGGGCGGGATGTAAATTGCCAACAGACACTCGGGAGAAGTGTATGGTGTTTCCTGAAACATCTAAAAAACAAAGCAACAGAGCCTAGGGCACTTCCACTTATGGTCCTATAGCTTAGGGAAATTAAAATCCAAAAGATACAGCCACCCCAATGTTTGGGACGCCTCTGTTTACAAGAACCTCGTTTACCGTACAAGTTCAATATCACAGAAAGTGAAAAATGGATAAAGAACTTGTGGTACTTACGTACAATGCAGTATCACTCAGCAGTGAAATCTATGTCATCAGGCCCGTAGCAGCACAATGAGTGGATTCAGGTACGATGATTCTAACTGAAATAAGTCACACAGAAAAAGAAACATCATAAGATATCAGTAATACACGGAATGTAAACTTGGCTACACAGGAACTGAATTACAGAACAGAACAGGGTCTCAAATTTAGAAAACCAACTTATGCTTGTTTAAGGGGAAAGGTGAGTTGGGGTGCTGCATAAAACCAGAGATTGAAATGAGCACAGATAAAGTTCCTTAAGCCAAATATGGAATAGACAAGAGCTACTCCTTGCTCAACGAAATGGACTCAACACCGCATATTAAACGCCTAAGAGTGTACCTGACTCTTAAGTATCTTAAAACCTATGGATTGCTATGTCTCCGAAAGAGAATCAAGCATGTGTACAGGGACATAAACGCAGCAGTGATAAGATTGGAGAGGTTCGGTGAGCAAATGAAGACCCTTTGAAGTCATATTGCATGGTACCCATTCCACGGGTTTCAACTACCCAGGTTTAAGGTATTCTTCCTTCAGCTAAAACATGCATGTGGAACCTAGAGTATGATCAACCATGTGATCGGGAGACGTGTTCAAATATGTCTCAGTTTTCGTACCCTGGTACTCGGGTGCAACATTCCAGACGCTTTACTAACACTCTCCCGACTTGGAGAGTCAGTCCCTTTAACCTCCTGTTTGGCCCAGTTTGCAATTTCTGCGGAAGATGAACAGGAATAGCGAGAACCAATGAGAGACTAGCTGGAGGTGTCTGGACGGGCAAATTTAATTCTCATTTCCCACCAGGAAGAGGAAATAACCAAAGGCTCAGCGTGCCGTGCCGGAACCAGATTAGGGCCTGAAGCCATCCTGCGGTGTTGCGGCCAGCTCACAAGAAAACGAGTTGAAGAAAGGAGCTCAGGGGCACTGTAATTCACAAACCTGCAGAGTTATAAATGACAACTATCGTCCAAAAATATACTGAAGTAAGGCTGCCAAGAGGACTTGAAAGCGGGGCAGAATTGCAGGAAACCGATTTCAGGAGGTAGACTGGAATTGCATCGAAAGCATAGGAAAAGAGGCAGAACGTCCACAATGATGCACTTGGCCAAAAAGGGCGTATGCGTTTTTTCCTGAATATATTCAGGAAAAAACGCATACGCCCTTTTTGGCCAACCAAGCAAGCTTGCAAAGGAAATCTGCACTACAATGAAGTCTCACTTCCCCCCGGTCAAAAGGGCCATCTGAAAAAAGTGTAAAATCCAGAAAGGCAGGACAGGCCATGGAGAACTGGGAGCCTTGTTATGCTGATGGGCGGGATGTAAATTGCCAACAGACACTCGGGAGAAGTGTATGGTGTTTCCTGAAACATCTAAAAAACAAAGCAACAGAGCCTAGGGCACTTCCACTTATGGTCCTATAGCTTAGGGAAATTAAAATCCAAAAGATACAGCCACCCCAATGTTTGGGACGCCTCTGTTTACAAGAACCTCGTTTACCGTACAAGTTCAATATCACAGAAAGTGAAAAATGGATAAAGAACTTGTGGTACTTACGTACAATGCAGTATCACTCAGCAGTGAAATCTATGTCATCAGGCCCGTAGCAGCACAATGAGTGGATTCAGGTACGATGATTCTAACTGAAATAAGTCACACAGAAAAAGAAACATCATAAGATATCAGTAATACACGGAATGTAAACTTGGCTACACAGGAACTGAATTACAGAACAGAACAGGGTCTCAAATTTAGAAAACCAACTTATGCTTGTTTAAGGGGAAAGGTGAGTTGGGGTGCTGCATAAAACCAGAGATTGAAATGAGCACAGATAAAGTTCCTTAAGCCAAATATGGAATAGACAAGAGCTACTCCTTGCTCAACGAAATGGACTCAACACCGCATATTAAACGCCAAAGAATGTACCTGACTCTTAAGTATCTTAAAACCTATGGATTGCTATGTCTCCGAAAGAGAATCAAGCATGTGTACAGGGACGTAAACGCAGCAGTGATAGGATTGGAGAGGTTCGGTGAGCAAATGAAGACCCTTTGAAGTCATATTGCATGGTACCCATTCCACGGGTTTCAACTACCCAGGTTTAAGGTATTCTTCCTTCAGCTAAAACATGCATGTGGAACCTAGAGTATGATCAACCATGTGATCGGGAGACGTGTTCAAATATGTCTCAGTTTTCGTACCCTGGTACTCGGGTGCAACATTCCAGACGCTTTACTAACACTCTCCCGACTTGGAGAGTCAGTCCCTTTAACCTCCTGTTTGGCCCAGTTTGCAATTTCTGCGGAAGATGAACAGGAATAGCGAGAACCAATGAGAGACTAGCTGGAGGTGTCTGGACGGGCAAATTTAACTCTCATTTCCCACCAGGAAGAGGAAATAACCAAAGGCTCAGCGTGCCGTGCCGGAACCAGATTAGGGCCTGAAGCCATCCTGTGGTGTTGCGGCCAGCTCACAAGAAAGCGAGTTGAAGAAAGGAGCTCAGGGGCACTGTAATTCACAAACCTGCAGAGTTATAAATGACAACTATCGTCCAAAAATATACTGAAGTAAGGCTGCCAAGAGGACTTGAAAGCGGGGCAGAATAGCAGGAAACCGATTTCAGGAGGTAGACTGGAATTGCATCGAAAGCATAGGAAAAGAGGCAGAACGTCCACAATGATGCACTTGGCCAAAAAGGGCGTATGCGTTTTTTCCTGAATATATTCAGGAAAAAACGCATACGCCCTTTTTGGCCAACCAAGCAAGCTTGCAAAGGAAATCTGCACTACAATGAAGTGTCACTTCCCCCCGGTCAAAAGGGCCATCTGAAAAAAGTGTAAAATCCAGAAAGGCAGCACAGGCCATGGAGAACTGGGAGCCTTGTTATGCTGATGGGCGGGATGTAAATTGCCAACAGACACTCGGGAGAAGTGTATGGTGTTTCCTGAAACATCTAAAAAACAAAGCAACAGAGCCTAGGGCACTTCCACTTATGGTCCTATAGCTTAGGGAAATTAAAATCAAAAAGATACAGCCACCCCAATGTTTGGGACGCCTCTGTTTACAAGAACCTCGTTTACCGTACAAGTTCAATATCACAGAAAGTGAAAAATGGATAAAGAACTTGTGGTACTTACGTACAATGCAGTATCACTCAGCAGTGAAATCTATGTCATCAGGCCCGTAGCAGCACAATGAGTGAATTCAGGTACGATGATTCTAACTGAAATAAGTCACACAGAAAAAGAAACATCATAAGATATCACTAACACACGGAATGTAAACTTGGCTACACAGGAACTGAATTACAGAACAGAACAGGGTCTCAAATTTAGAAAACCAACTTATGCTTGTTTAAGGGGAAAGGTGAGTTGGGGTGCTGCATAAAACCAGAGATTGAAATGAGCACAGATAAAGTTCCTTAAGCCAAATATGGAATAGACAAGAGCTACTCCTTGCTCAACGAAATGGACTCAACACCGCATATTAAACGCCTAAGAGTGTACCTGACTCTTAAGTATCTTAAAACCTATGGATTGCTATGTCTCCGAAAGAGAATCAAGCATGTGTACAGGGACATAAACGCAGCAGTGATAGGATTGGAGAGGTTCGGTGAGCAAATGAAGACCCTTTGAAGTCATATTGCATGGTACCCATTCCACGGGTTTCAACTACCCAGGTTTAAGGTATTCTTCCTTCAGCTAAAACATGCATGTGGAACCTAGAGTATGATCAACCATGTGATCGGGAGACGTGTTCAAATATATCTCAGTTTTCGTACCCTGGTACTCGGGTGCAACATTCCAGACGCTTTACTAACACTCTCCCGACTTGGAGAGTCAGTCCCTTTAACCTCCTGTTTGGCCCAGTTTGCAATTTCTGCGGAAGATGAACAGGAATAGCGAGAACCAATGAGAGACTAGCTGGAGGTGTCTGGACGGGCAAATTTAACTCTCATTTCCCACCAGGAAGAGGAAATAACCAAAGGCTCAGCGTGCCGTGCCGGAACCAGATTAGGGCCTGAAGCCATCCTGCGGTGTTGCGGCCAGCTCACAAGAAAGCGAGTTGAAGAAAGGAGCTCAGGGGCACTGTAATTCACAAACCTGCAGAGTTATAAATGACAACTATCGTCCAAAAATATACTGAAGTAAGGCTGCCAAGAGGACTTGAAAGCGGGGCAGAATTGCAGGAAACCGATTTCAGGAGGTAGACTGGAATTGCATTGAAAGCATAGGAAAAGAGGCAGAACGTCCACAATGATGCACTTGGCCAAAAAGGGCGTATGCGTTTTTTCCTGAATATATTCAGGAAAAAACGCATACGCCCTTTTTGGCCAACCAAGCAAGCTTGCAAAGGAAATCTGCACTACAATGAAGTCTCACTTCCCCCCGGTCAAAAGGGCCATCTGAAAAAAGTGTAAAATCCAGAAAGGCAGGACAGGCCATGGAGAACTGGGAGCCTTGTTATGCTGATGGGCGGTATGTAAATTGCCAACAGACACTCGGGAGAAGTGTATGGTGTTTCCTGAAACATCTAAAAAACAAAGCAACAGAGCCTAGGGCACTTCCACTTATGGTCCTATAGCTTAGGGAAATTAAAATCAAAAAGATACAGCCACCCCAATGTTTGGGACGCCTCTGTTTACAAGAACCTCGTTTACCGTACAAGTTCAATATCACAGAAAGTGAAAAATGGATAAAGAACTTGTGGTACTTACGTACAATGCAGTATCACTCAGCAGTGAAATCTATGTCATCAGGCCCGTAGCAGCACAATGAGTGGATTCAGGTACGATGATTCTAACTGAAATAAGTCACACAGAAAAAGAAACATCATAAGATATCAGTAATACACGGAATGTAAACTTGGCTACACAGGAACTGAATTACAGAACAGAACAGGGTCTCAAATTTAGAAAACCAACTTATGCTTGTTTAAGGGGAAAGGTGAGTTGGGGTGCTGCATAAAACCAGAGATTGAAATGAGCACAGATAAAGTTCCTTAAGCCAAATATGGAATAGACAAGAGCTACTCCTTGCTCAACGAAATGGACTCAACACCGCATATTAAACGCCTAAGAATGTACCTGACTCTTAAGTATCTTAAAACCTATGGATTGCTATGTCTCCGAAAGAGAATCAAGCATGTGTACAGGGACGTAAACGCAGCAGTGATAGGATTGGAGAGGTTCGGTGAGCAAATGAAGACCCTTTGAAGTCATATTGCATGGTACCCATTCCACGGGTTTCAACTACCCAGGTTTAAGGTATTCTTCCTTCAGCTAAAACATGCATGTGGAACCTAGAGTATGATCAACCATGTGATCGGGAGACGTGTTCAAATATGTCTCAGTTTTCGTACCCTGGTACTCGGGTGCAACATTCCAGACGCTTTACTAACACTCTCCCGACTTGGAGAGTCAGTCCCTTTAACCTCCTGTTTGGCCCAGTTTGCAATTTCTGCGGAAGATGAACAGGAATAGCGAGAACCAATGAGAGACTAGCTGGAGGTGTCTGGACGGGCAAATTTAACTCTCATTTCCCACCAGGAAGAGGAAATAACCAAAGGCTCAGCGTGCCGTGCCGGAACCAGATTAGGGCCTGAAGCCATCCTGCGGTGTTGCGGCCAGCTCACAAGAAAGCGAGTTGAAGAAAGGAGCTCAGGGGCACTGTAATTCACAAACCTGCAGAGTTATAAATGACAACTATCGTCCAAAAATATACTGAAGTAAGGCTGCCAAGAGGACTTGAAAGCGGGGCAGAATTGCAGGAAACCGATTTCAGGAGGTAGACTGGAATTGCATCGAAAGCATAGGAAAAGAGGCAGAACGTCCACAATGATGCACTTGGCCAAAAAGGGCGTATGCGTTTTTTCCTGAATATATTCAGGAAAAAACGCATACGCCCTTTTTGGCCAACCAAGCAAGCTTGCAAAGGAAATCTGCACTACAATGAAGTCTCACTTCCCCCCGGTCAAAAGGGCCATCTGAAAAAAGTGTAAAATCCAGAAAGGCAGGACAGGCCATGGAGAACTGGGAGCCTTGTTATGCTGATGGGCGGTATGTAAATTGCCAACAGACACTCGGGAGAAGTGTATGGTGTTTCCTGAAACATCTAAAAAACAAAGCAACAGAGCCTAGGGCACTTCCACTTATGGTCCTATAGCTTAGGGAAATTAAAATCAAAAAGATACAGCCACCCCAATGTTTGGGACGCCTCTGTTTACAAGAACCTCGTTTACCGTACAAGTTCAATATCACAGAAAGTGAAAAATGGATAAAGAACTTGTGGTACTTACGTACAATGCAGTATCACTCAGCAGTGAAATCTATGTCATCAGGCCCGTAGCAGCACAATGAGTGGATTCAGGTACGATGATTCTAACTGAAATAAGTCACACAGAAAAAGAAACATCATAAGATATCAGTAATACACGGAATGTAAACTTGGCTACACAGGAACTGAATTACAGAACAGAACAGGGTCTCAAATTTAGAAAACCAACTTATGCTTGTTTAAGGGGAAAGGTGAGTTGGGGTGCTGCATAAAACCAGAGATTGAAATGAGCACAGATAAAGTTCCTTAAGCCAAATATGGAATAGACAAGAGCTACTCCTTGCTCAACGAAATGGACTCAACACCGCATATTAAACGCCTAAGAATGTACCTGACTCTTAAGTATCTTAAAACCTATGGATTGCTATGTCTCCGAAAGAGAATCAAGCATGTGTACAGGGACGTAAACGCAGCAGTGATAGGATTGGAGAGGTTCGGTGAGCAAATGAAGACCCTTTGAAGTCATATTGCATGGTACCCATTCCACGGGTTTCAACTACCCAGGTTTAAGGTATTCTTCCTTCAGCTAAAACATGCATGTGGAACCTAGAGTATGATCAACCATGTGATCGGGAGACGTGTTCAAATATGTCTCAGTTTTCGTACCCTGGTACTCGGGTGCAACATTCCAGACGCTTTACTAACACTCTCCCGACTTGGAGAGTCAGTCCCTTTAACCTCCTGTTTGGCCCAGTTTGCAATTTCTGCGGAAGATGAACAGGAATAGCGAGAACCAATGAGAGACTAGCTGGAGGTGTCTGGACGGGCAAATTTAACTCTCATTTCCCACCAGGAAGAGGAAATAACCAAAGGCTCAGCGTGCCGTGCCGGAACCAGATTAGGGCCTGAAGCCATCCTGCGGTGTTGCGGCCAGCTCACAAGAAAACGAGTTGAAGAAAGGAGCTCAGGGGCACTGTAATTCACAAACCTGCAGAGTTATAAATGACAACTATCGTCCAAAAATATACTGAAGTAAGGCTGCCAAGAGGACTTGAAAGCGGGGCAGAATTGCAGGAAACCGATTTCAGGAGGTAGACTGGAATTGCATCGAAAGCATAGGAAAAGAGGCAGAACGTCCACAATGATGCACTTGGCCAAAAAGGCCGTATGCGTTTTTTCCTGAATATATTCAGGAAAAAACGCATACGCCCTTTTTGGCCAACCAAGCAAGCTTGCAAAGGAAATCTGCACTACAATGAAGTCTCACTTCCCCCCGGTCAAAAGGGCCATCTGAAAAAAGTGTAAAATCCAGAAAGGCAGGACAGGCCATGGAGAACTGGGAGCCTTGTTATGCTGATGGGCGGGATGTAAATTGCCAACAGACACTCGGGAGAAGTGTATGGTGTTTCCTGAAACGTCTAAAAAACAAAGCAACAGAGCCTAGGGCACTTCCACTTATGGTCCTATAGCTTAGGGAAATTAAAATCAAAAAGATACAGCCACCCCAATGTTTGGGACGCCTCTGTTTACAAGAACCTCGTTTACCGTACAAGTTCAATATCACAGAAAGTGAAAAATGGATAAAGAACTTGTGGTACTTACGTACAATGCAGTATCACTCAGCAGTGAAATCTATGTCATCAGGCCCGTAGCAGCACAATGAGTGGATTCAGGTACGATGATTCTAACTGAAATAAGTCACACAGAAAAAGAAACATCATAAGATATCAGTAATACACGGAATGTAAACTTGGCTACACAGGAACTGAATTACAGAACAGAACAGGGTCTCAAATTTAGAAAACCAACTTATGCTTGTTTAAGGGGAAAGGTGAGTTGGGGTGCTGCATAAAACCAGAGATTGAAATGAGCACAGATAAAGTTCCTTAAGCCAAATATGGAATAGACAAGAGCTACTCCTTGCTCAACGAAATGGACTCAACACCGCATATTAAACGCCTAAGAGTGTACCTGACTCTTAAGTATCTTAAAACCTATGGATTGCTATGTCTCCGAAAGAGAATCAAGCATGTGTACAGGGACGTAAACGCAGCAGTGATAGGATTGGAGAGGTTCGGTGAGCAACTGAAGACCCTTTGAAGTCATATTGCATGGTACCCATTCCACGGGTTTCAACTACCCAGGTTTAAGGTATTCTTCCTTCAGCTAAAACATGCATGTGGAACCTAGAGTATGATCAACCATGTGATCGGGAGACGTGTTCAAATATGTCTCAGTTTTCGTACCCTGGTACTCGGGTGCAACATTCCAGACGCTTTACTAACACTCTCCCGACTTGGAGAGTCAGTCCCTTTAACCTCCTGTTTGGCCCAGTTTGCAATTTCTGCGGAAGATGAACAGGAATAGCGAGAACCAATGAGAGACTAGCTGGAGGTGTCTGGACGGGCAAATTTAACTCTCATTTCCCACCAGGAAGAGGAAATAACCAAAGGCTCAGCGTGCCGTGCCGGAACCAGATTAGGGCCTGAAGCCATCCTGCGGTGTTGCGGCCAGCTCACAAGAAAACGAGTTGAAGAAAGGAGCTCAGGGGCACTGTAATTCACAAACCTGCAGAGTTATAAATGACAACTATCGTCCAAAAATATACTGAAGTAAGGCTGCCAAGAGGACTTGAAAGCGGGGCAGAATTGCAGGAAACCGATTTCAGGAGGTAGACTGGAATTGCATCGAAAGCATAGGAAAAGAGGCAGAACGTCCACAATGATGCACTTGGCCAAAAAGGGCGTATGCGTTTTTTCCTGAATATATTCAGGAAAAAACGCATACGCCCTTTTTGGCCAACCAAGCAAGCTTGCAAAGGAAATCTGCACTACAATGAAGTCTCACTTCCCCCCGGTCAAAAGGGCCATCTGAAAAATGTGTAAAATCCAGAAAGGCAGGACAGGCCATGGAGAACTGGGAGCCTTGTTATGCTGATGGGCGGGATGTAAATTGCCAACAGACACTCGGGAGAAGTGTATGGTGTTTCCTGAAACATCTAAAAAACAAAGCAACAGAGCCTAGGGCACTTCCACTTATGGTCCTATAGCTTAGGGAAATTAAAATCAAAAAGATACAGCCACCCCAATGTTTGGGACGCCTCTGTTTACAAGAACCTCGTTTACCGTACAAGTTCAATATCACAGAAAGTGAAAAATGGATAAAGAACTTGTGGTACTTACGTACAATGCAGTATCACTCAGCAGTGAAATCTATGTCATCAGGCCCGTAGCAGCACAATGAGTGGATTCAGGTACGATGATTCTAACTGAAATAAGTCACACAGAAAAAGAAACATCATAAGATATCAGTAATACACGGAATGTAAACTTGGCTACACAGGAACTGAATTACAGAACAGAACAGGGTCTCAAATTTAGAAAACCAACTTATGCTTGTTTAAGGGGAAAGGTGAGTTGGGGTGCTGCATAAAACCAGAGATTGAAATGAGCACAGATAAAGTTCCTTAAGCCAAATATGGAATAGACAAGAGCTACTCCTTGCTCAACGAAATGGACTCAACACCGCATATTAAACGCCTAAGAGTGTACCTGACTCTTAAGTATCTTAAAACCTATGGATTGCTATGTCTCCGAAAGAGAATCAAGCATGTGTACAGGGACGTAAACACAGCAGTGATAGGATTGGAGAGGTTCGGTGAGCAAATGAAGACCCTTTGAAGTCATATTGCATGGTACCCATTCCACGGGTTTCAACTACCCAGGTTTAAGGTATTCTTCCTTCAGCTAAAACATGCATGTGGAACCTAGAGTATGATCAACCATGTGATCGGGAGACGTGTTCAAATATGTCTCAGTTTTCGTACCCTGGTACTCGGGTGCAACATTCCAGACGCTTTACTAACACTCTCCCGACTTGGAGAGTCAGTCCCTTTAACCTCCTGTTTGGCCCAGTTTGCAATTTCTGCGGAAGATGAACAGGAATAGCGAGAACCAATGAGAGACTAGCTGGAGGTGTCTGGACGGGCAAATTTAACTCTCATTTCCCACCAGGAAGAGGAAATAACCAAAGGCTCAGCGTGCCGTGCCGGAACCAGATTAGGGCCTGAAGCCATCCTGCGGTGTTGCGGCCAGCTCACAAGAAAGAGAGTTGAAGAAAGGAGCTCAGGGGCACTGTAATTCACAAACCTGCAGAGTTATAAATGACAACTATCGTCCAAAAATATACTGAAGTAAGGCTGCCAAGAGGACTTGAAAGCGGGGCAGAATTGCAGGAAACCGATTTCAGGAGGTAGACTGGAATTGCATTGAAAGCATAGGAAAAGAGGCAGAACGTCCACAATGATGCACTTGGCCAAAAAGGGCGTATGCGTTTTTTCCTGAATATATTCAGGAAAAAACGCATACGCCCTTTTTGGCCAACCAAGCAAGCTTGCAAAGGAAATCTGCACTACAATGAAGTCTCACTTCCCCCCGGTCAAAAGGGCCATCTGAAAAAAGTGTAAAATCCAGAAAGGCAGGACAGGCCATGGAGAACTGGGAGCCTTGTTATGCTGATGGGCGGGATGTAAATTGCCAACAGACACTCGGGAGAAGTGTATGGTGTTTCCTGAAACATCTAAAAAACAAAGCAACAGAGCCTAGGGCACTTCCACTTATGGTCCTATAGCTTAGGGAAATTAAAATCAAAAAGATACAGCCACCCCAATGTTTGGGACGCCTCTGTTTACAAGAACCTCGTTTACCGTACAAGTTCAATATCACAGAAAGTGAAAAATGGATAAAGAACTTGTGGTACTTACGTACAATGCAGTATCACTCAGCAGTGAAATCTATGTCATCAGGCCCGTAGCAGCACAATGAGTGGATTCAGGTACGATGATTCTAACTGAAATAAGTCACACAGAAAAAGAAACATCATAAGATATCAGTAATACACGGAATGTAAACTTGGCTACACAGGAACTGAATTACAGAACAGAACAGGGTCTCAAATTTAGAAAACCACCTTATGCTTGTTTAAGGGGAAAGGTGAGTTGGGGTGCTGCATAAAACCAGAGATTGAAATGAGCACAGATAAAGTTCCTTAAGCCAAATATGGAATAGACAAGAGCTACTCCTTGCTCAACGAAATGGACTCAACACCGCATATTAAACGCCTAAAAATGTACCTGACTCTTAAGTATCTTAAAACCTATGGATTGCTATGTCTCCGAAAGAGAATCAAGCATGTGTACAGGGACGTAAACGCAGCAGTGATAGGATTGGAGAGGTTCGGTGAGCAAATGAAGACCCTTTGAAGTCATATTGCATGGTACCCATTCCACGGGTTTCAACTACCCAGGTTTAAGGTATTCTTCCTTCAGCTAAAACATGCATGTGGAACCTAGAGTATGATCAACCATGTGATCGGGAGACGTGTTCAAATATGTCTCAGTTTTCGTACCCTGGTACTCGGGTGCAACATTCCAGACGCTTTACTAACACTCTCCCGACTTGGAGAGTCAGTCCCTTTAACCTCCTGTTTGGCCCAGTTTGCAATTTCTGCGGAAGATGAACAGGAATAGCGAGAACCAATGAGAGACTAGCTGGAGGTGTCTGGACGGGCAAATTTAACTCTCATTTCCCACCAGGAAGAGGAAATAACCAAAGGCTCAGCGTGCCGTGCCGGAACCAGATTAGGGCCTGAAGCCATCCTGCGGTGTTGCGGACAGCTCACAAGAAAGCGAGTTGAAGAAAGCAGCTCAGGGGCACTGTAATTCACAAACCTGCAGAGTTATAAATGACAACTATCGTCCAAAAATATACTGAAGTAAGGCTGCCAAGAGGACTTGAAAGCGGGGCAGAATTGCAGGAAACCGATTTCAGGAGGTAGACTGGAATTGCATCGAAAGCATAGGAAAAGAGGCAGAACGTCCACAATGATGCACTTGGCCAAAAAGGGCGTATGCGTTTTTTCCTGAATATATTCAGGAAAAAACGCATACGCCCTTTTTGGCCAACCAAGCAAGCTTGCAAAGGAAATCTGCACTACAATGAAGTCTCACTTCCCCCCGGTCAAAAGGGCCATCTGAAAAAAGTGTAAAATCCAGAAAGGCAGGACAGGCCATGGAGAACTGGGAGCCTTGTTATGCTGATGGGCGGGATGTAAATTGCCAACAGACACTCGGGAGAAGTGTATGGTGTTTCCTGAAACATCTAAAAAACAAAGCAACAGAGCCTAGGGCACTTCCACTTATGGTCCTATAGCTTAGGGAAATTAAAATCCAAAAGATACAGCCACCCCAATGTTTGGGACGCCTCTGTTTACAAGAACCTCGTTTACCGTACAAGTTCAATATCACAGAAAGTGAAAAATGGATAAAGAACTTGTGGTACTTACGTACAATGCAGTATCACTCAGCAGTGAAATCTATGTCATCAGGCCCGTAGCAGCACAATGAGTGGATTCAGGTACGATGATTCTAACTGAAATAAGTCACACAGAAAAAGAAACATCATAAGATATCAGTAATACACGGAATGTAAACTTGGCTACACAGGAACTGAATTACAGAACAGAACAGGGTCTCAAATTTAGAAAACCAACTTATGCTTGTTTAAGGGGAAAGGTGAGTTGGGGTGCTGCATAAAACCAGAGATTGAAATGAGCACAGATAAAGTTCCTTAAGCCAAATATGGAATAGACAAGAGCTACTCCTTGCTCAACGAAATGGACTCAACACCGCATATTAAACGCCAAAGAATGTACCTGACTCTTAAGTATCTTAAAACCTATGGATTGCTATGTCTCCGAAAGAGAATCAAGCATGTGTACAGGGACGTAAACGCAGCAGTGATAGGATTGGAGAGGTTCGGTGAGCAAATGAAGACCCTTTGAAGTCATATTGCATGGTACCCATTCCACGGGTTTCAACTACCCAGGTTTAAGGTATTCTTCCTTCAGCTAAAACATGCATGTGGAACCTAGAGTATGATCAACCATGTGATCGGGAGACGTGTTCAAATATGTCTCAGTTTTCGTACCCTGGTACTCGGGTGCAACATTCCAGACGCTTTACTAACACTCTCCCGACTTGGAGAGTCAGTCCCTTTAACCTCCTGTTTGGCCCAGTTTGCAATTTCTGCGGAAGATGAACAGGAATAGCGAGAACCAATGAGAGACTAGCTGGAGGTGTCTGGACGGGCAAATTTAACTCTCATTTCCCACCAGGAAGAGGAAATAACCAAAGGCTCAGCGTGCCGTGCCGGAACCAGATTAGGGCCTGAAGCCATCCTGCGGTGTTGCGGACAGCTCACAAGAAAGCGAGTTGAAGAAAGGAGCTCAGGGGCACTGTAATTCACAAACCTGCAGAGTTATAAATGACAACTATCGTCCAAAAATATACTGAAGTAAGGCTGCCAAGAGGACTTGAAAGCGGGGCAGAATTGCAGGAAACCGATTTCAGGAGGTAGACTGGAATTGCATTGAAAGCATAGGAAAAGAGGCAGAACGTCCACAATGATGCACTTGGCCAAAAAGGGCGTATGCGTTTTTTCCTGAATATATTCAGGAAAAAACGCATACGCCCTTTTTGGCCAACCAAGCAAGCTTGCAAAGCAAATCTGCACTACAATGAAGTCTCACTTCCCCCCGGTCAAAAGGGCCATCTGAAAAAAGTGTAAAATCCAGAAAGGCAGGACAGGCCATGGAGAACTGGGAGCCTTGTTATGCTGATGGGCGGGATGTAAATTGCCAACAGACACTCGGGAGAAGTGTATGGTGTTTCCTGAAACATCTAAAAAACAAAGCAACAGAGCCTAGGGCACTTCCACTTATGGTCCTATAGCTTAGGGAAATTAAAATCCAAAAGATACAGCCACCCCAATGTTTGGGACGCCTCTGTTTACAAGAACCTCGTTTACCGTACAAGTTCAATATCACAGAAAGTGAAAAATGGATAAAGAACTTGTGGTACTTACGTACAATGCAGTATCACTCAGCAGTGAAATCTATGTCATCAGGCCCGTAGCAGCACAATGAGTGGATTCAGGTACGATGATTCTAACTGAAATAAGTCACACAGAAAAAGAAACATCATAAGATATCACTAATACACGGAATGTAAACTTGGCTACACAGGAACTGAATTACAGAACAGAACAGGGTCTCAAATTTAGAAAACCAACTTATGCTTGTTTAAGGGGAAAGGTGAGTTGGGGTGCTGCATAAAACCAGAGATTGAAATGAGCACAGATAAAGTTCCTTAAGCCAAATATGGAATAGACAAGAGCTACTCCTTGCTCAACGAAATGGACTCAACACCGCATATTAAACGCCTAAGAGTGTACCTGACTCTTAAGTATCTTAAAACCTATGGATTGCTATGTCTCCGAAAGAGAATCAAGCATGTGTACAGGGACATAAACGCAGCAGTGATAAGATTGGAGAGGTTCGGTGAGCAAATGAAGACCCTTTGAAGTCATATTGCATGGTACCCATTCCACGGGTTTCAACTACCCAGGTTTAAGGTATTCTTCCTTCAGCTAAAACATGCATGTGGAACCTAGAGTATGATCAACCATGTGATCGGGAGACGTGTTCAAATATATCTCAGTTTTCGTACCCTGGTACTCGGGTGCAACATTCCAGACGCTTTACTAACACTCTCCCGACTTGGAGAGTCAGTCCCTTTAACCTCCTGTTTGGCCCAGTTTGCAATTTCTGCGGAAGATGAACAGGAATAGCGAGAACCAATGAGAGACTAGCTGGAGGTGTCTGGACGGGCAAATTTAACTCTCATTTCCCACCAGGAAGAGGAAATAACCAAAGGCTCAGCGTGCCGTGCCGGAACCAGATTAGGGCCTGAAGCCATCCTGCGGTGTTGCGGCCAGCTCACAAGAAAGCGAGTTGAAGAAAGGAGCTCAGGGGCACTGTAATTCACAAACCTGCAGAGTTATAAATGACAACTATCGTCCAAAAATATACTGAAGTAAGGCTGCCAAGAGGACTTGAAAGCGGGGCAGAATTGCAGGAAACCGATTTCAGGAGGTAGACTGGAATTGCATCGAAAGCATAGGAAAAGAGGCAGAACGTCCACAATGATGCACTTGGCCAAAAAGGGCGTATGCGTTTTTTCCTGAATATATTCAGGAAAAAACGCATACGCCCTTTTTGGCCAACCAAGCAAGTTTGCAAAGGAAATCTGCACTACAATGAAGTCTCACTTCCCCCCGGTCAAAAGGGCCATCTGAAAAAAGTGTAAAATCCAGAAAGGCAGGACAGGCCATGGAGAACTGGGAGCCTTGTTATGCTGATGGGCGGGATGTAAATTGCCAACAGACACTCGGGAGAAGTGTATGGTGTTTCCTGAAACATCTAAAAAACAAAGCAACAGAGCCTAGGGCACTTCCACTTATGGTCCTATAGCTTAGGGAAATTAAAATCAAAAAGATACAGCCACCCCAATGTTTGGGACGCCTCTGTTTACAAGAACCTCGTTTACCGTACAAGTTCAATATCACAGAAAGTGAAAAATGGATAAAGAACTTGTGGTACTTACGTACAATGCAGTATCACTCAGCAGTGAAATCTATGTCATCAGGCCCGTAGCAGCACAATGAGTGGATTCAGGTACGATGATTCTAACTGAAATAAGTCACACAGAAAAAGAAACATCATAAGATATCAGTAATACACGGAATGTAAACTTGGCTACACAGGAACTGAATTACAGAACAGAACAGGGTCTCAAATTTAGAAAACCAACTTATGCTTGTTTAAGGGGAAAGGTGAGTTGGGGTGCTGCATAAAACCAGAGATTGAAATGAGCACAGATAAAGTTCCTTAAGCCAAATATGGAATAGACAAGAGCTACTCCTTGCTCAACGAAATGGACTCAACACCGCATATTAAACGCCAAAGAATGTACCTGACTCTTAAGTATCTTAAAACCTATGGATTGCTATGTCTCCGAAAGAGAATCAAGCATGTGTACAGGGACGTAAACGCAGCAGTGATAGGATTGGAGAGGTTCGGTGAGCAAATGAAGACCCTTTGAAGTCATATTGCATGGTACCCATTCCACGGGTTTCAACTACCCAGGTTTAAGGTATTCTTCCTTCAGCTAAAACATGCATGTGGAACCTAGAGTATGATCAACCATGTGATCGGGAGACGTGTTCAAATATGTCTCAGTTTTCGTACCCTGGTACTCGGGTGCAACATTCCAGACGCTTTACTAACACTCTCCCGACTTGGAGAGTCAGTCCCTTTAACCTCCTGTTTGGCCCAGTTTGCAATTTCTGCGGAAGATGAACAGGAATAGCGAGAACCAATGAGAGACTAGCTGGAGGTGTCTGGACGGGCAAATTTAACTCTCATTTCCCACCAGGAAGAGGAAATAACCAAAGGCTCAGCGTGCCGTGCCGGAACCAGATTAGGGCCTGAAGCCATCCTGCGGTGTTGCGGCCAGCTCACAAGAAAACGAGTTGAAGAAAGGAGCTCAGGGGCACTGTAATTCACAAACCTGCAGAGTTATAAATGACAACTATCGTCCAAAAATATACTGAAGTAAGGCTGCCAAGAGGACTTGAAAGCGGGGCAGAATTGCAGGAAACCGATTTCAGGAGGTAGACTGGAATTGCATCGAAAGCATAGGAAAAGAGGCAGAACGTCCACAATGATGCACTTGGCCAAAAAGGGCGTATGCGTTTTTTCCTGAATATATTCAGGAAAAAACGCATACGCCCTTTTTGGCCAACCAAGCAAGCTTGCAAAGGAAATCTGCACTACAATGAAGTCTCACTTCCCCCCGGTCAAAAGGGCCATCTGAAAAAAGTGTAAAATCCAGAAAGGCAGGACAGGCCATGGAGAACTGGGAGCCTTGTTATGCTGATGGGCGGTATGTAAATTGCCAACAGACACTCGGGAGAAGTGTATGGTGTTTCCTGAAACATCTAAAAAACAAAGCAACAGAGCCTAGGGCACTTCCAATTATGGTCCTATAGCTTAGGGAAATTAAAATCAAAAAGATACAGCCACCCCAATGTTTGGGACGCCTCTGTTTACAAGAACCTCGTTTACCGTACAAGTTCAATATCACAGAAAGTGAAAAATGGATAAAGAACTTGTGGTACTTACGTACAATGCAGTATCACTCAGCAGTGAAATCTATGTCATCAGGCCCGTAGCAGCACAATGAGTGGATTCAGGTACGATGATTCTAACTGAAATAAGTCACACAGAAAAAGAAACATCATAAGATATCAGTAATACACGGAATGTAAACTTGGCTACACAGGAACTGAATTACAGAACAGAACAGGGTCTCAAATTTAGAAAACCAACTTATGCTTGTTTAAGGGGAAAGGTGAGTTGGGGTGCTGCATAAAACCAGAGATTGAAATGAGCACAGATAAAGTTCCTTAAGCCAAATATGGAATAGACAAGAGCTACTCCTTGCTCAACGAAATGGACTCAACACCGCATATTAAACGCCTAAGAGTGTACCTGACTCTTAAGTATCTTAAAACCTATGGATTGCTATGTCTCCGAAAGAGAATCAAGCATGTGTACAGGGACGTAAACGCAGCAGTGATAGGATTGGAGAGGTTCGGTGAGCAACTGAAGACCCTTTGAAGTCATATTGCATGGTACCCATTCCACGGGTTTCAACTACCCAGGTTTAAGGTATTCTTCCTTCAGCTAAAACATGCATGTGGAACCTAGAGTATGATCAACCATGTGATCGGGAGACGTGTTCAAATATGTCTCAGTTTTCGTACCCTGGTACTCGGGTGCAACATTCCAGACGCTTTACTAACACTCTCCCGACTTGGAGAGTCAGTCCCTTTAACCTCCTGTTTGCCCCAGTTTGAAATTTCTGCGGAAGATGAACAGGAATAGCGAGAACCAATGAGAGACTAGCTGGAGGTGTCTGGACGGGCAAATTTAACTCTCATTTCCCACCAGGAAGAGGAAATAACCAAAGGCTCAGCGTGCCGTGCCGGAACCAGATTAGGGCCTGAAGCCATCCTGTGGTGTTGCGGCCAGCTCACAAGAAAGCGAGTTGAAGAAAGGAGCTCAGGGGCACTGTAATTCACAAACCTGCAGAGTTATAAATGACAACTATCGTCCAAAAATATACTGAAGTAAGGCTGCCAAGAGGACTTGAAAGCGGGGCAGAATTGCAGGAAACCGATTTCAGGAGGTAGACTGGAATTGCATTGAAAGCATAGGAAAAGAGGCAGAACGTCCACAATGATGCACTTGGCCAAAAAGGGCGTATGCGTTTTTTCCTGAATATATTCAGGAAAAAACGCATACGCCCTTTTTGGCCAACCAAGCAAGCTTGCAAAGGAAATCTGCACTACAATGAAGTGTCACTTCCCCCCGGTCAAAAGGGCCATCTGAAAAAAGTGTAAAATCCAGAAAGGCAGCACAGGCCATGGAGAACTGGGAGCCTTGTTATGCTGATGGGCGGGATGTAAATTGCCAACAGACACTCGGGAGAAGTGTATGGTGTTTCCTGAAACATCTAAAAAACAAAGCAACAGAGCCTAGGGCACTTCCACTTATGGTCCTATAGCTTAGGGAAATTAAAATCAAAAAGATACAGCCACCCCAATGTTTGGGACGCCTCTGTTTACAAGAACCTCGTTTACCGTACAAGTTCAATATCACAGAAAGTGAAAAATGGATAAAGAACTTGTGGTACTTACGTACAATGCAGTATCACTCAGCAGTGAAATCTATGTCATCAGGCCCGTAGCAGCACAATGAGTGAATTCAGGTACGATGATTCTAACTGAAATAAGTCACACAGAAAAAGAAACATCATAAGATATCACTAACACACGGAATGTAAACTTGGCTACACAGGAACTGAATTACAGAACAGAACAGGGTCTCAAATTTAGAAAACCAACTTATGCTTGTTTAAGGGGAAAGGTGAGTTGGGGTGCTGCATAAAACCAGAGATTGAAATGAGCACAGATAAAGTTCCTTAAGCCAAATATGGAATAGACAAGAGCTACTCCTTGCTCAACGAAATGGACTCAACACCGCATATTAAACGCCTAAGAGTGTACCTGACTCTTAAGTATCTTAAAACCTATGGATTGCTATGTCTCCGAAAGAGAATCAAGCATGTGTACAGGGACATAAACGCAGCAGTGATAGGATTGGAGAGGTTCGGTGAGCAAATGAAGACCCTTTGAAGTCATATTGCATGGTACCCATTCCACGGGTTTCAACTACCCAGGTTTAAGGTATTCTTCCTTCAGCTAAAACATGCATGTGGAACCTAGAGTATGATCAACCATGTGATCGGGAGACGTGTTCAAATATATCTCAGTTTTCGTACCCTGGTACTCGGGTGCAACATTCCAGACGCTTTACTAACACTCTCCCGACTTGGAGAGTCAGTCCCTTTAACCTCCTGTTTGGCCCAGTTTGCAATTTCTGCGGAAGATGAACAGGAATAGCGAGAACCAATGAGAGACTAGCTGGAGGTGTCTGGACGGGCAAATTTAACTCTCATTTCCCACCAGGAAGAGGAAATAACCAAAGGCTCAGCGTGCCGTGCCGGAACCAGATTAGGGCCTGAAGCCATCCTGCGGTGTTGCGGACAGCTCACAAGAAAGCGAGTTGAAGAAAGGAGCTCAGGGGCACTGTAATTCACAAACCTGCAGAGTTATAAATGACAACTATCGTCCAAAAATATACTGAAGTAAGGCTGCCAAGAGGACTTGAAAGCGGGGCAGAATTGCAGGAAACCGATTTCAGGAGGTAGACTGGAATTGCATTGAAAGCATAGGAAAAGAGGCAGAACGTCCACAATGATGCACTTGGCCAAAAAGGGCGTATGCGTTTTTTCCTGAATATATTCAGGAAAAAACGCATACGCCCTTTTTGGCCAACCAAGCAAGCTTGCAAAGGAAATCTGCACTACAATGAAGTCTCACTTCCCCCCGGTCAAAAGGGCCATCTGAAAAAAGTGTAAAATCCAGAAAGGCAGGACAGGCCATGGAGAACTGGGAGCCTTGTTATGCTGATGGGCGGGATGTAAATTGCCAACAGACACTCGGGAGAAGTGTATGGTGTTTCCTGAAACATCTAAAAAACAAAGCAACAGAGCCTAGGGCACTTCCACTTATGGTCCTATAGCTTAGGGAAATTAAAATCAAAAAGATACAGCCACCCCAATGTTTGGGACGCCTCTGTTTACAAGAACCTCGTTTACCGTACAAGTTCAATATCACAGAAAGTGAAAAATGGATAAAGAACTTGTGGTACTTACGTACAATGCAGTATCACTCAGCAGTGAAATCTATGTCATCAGGCCCGTAGCAGCACAATGAGTGGATTCAGGTACGATGATTCTAACTGAAATAAGTCACACAGAAAAAGAAACATCATAAGATATCAGTAATACACGGAATGTAAACTTGGCTACACAGGAACTGAATTACAGAACAGAACAGGGTCTCAAATTTAGAAAACCAACTTATGCTTGTTTAAGGGGAAAGGTGAGTTGGGGTGCTGCATAAAACCAGAGATTGAAATGAGCACAGATAAAGTTCCTTAAGCCAAATATGGAATAGACAAGAGCTACTCCTTGCTCAACGAAATGGACTCAACACCGCATATTAAACGCCTAAGAGTGTACCTGACTCTTAAGTATCTTAAAACCTATGGATTGCTATGTCTCCGAAAGAGAATCAAGCATGTGTACAGGGACATAAACGCAGCAGTGATAGGATTGGAGAGGTTCGGTGAGCAAATGAAGACCCTTTGAAGTCATATTGCATGGTACCCATTCCACGGGTTTCAACTACCCAGGTTTAAGGTATTCTTCCTTCAGCTAAAACATGCATGTGGAACCTAGAGTATGATCAACCATGTGATCGGGAGACGTGTTCAAATATATCTCAGTTTTCGTACCCTGGTACTCGGGTGCAACATTCCAGACGCTTTACTAACACTCTCCCGACTTGGAGAGTCAGTCCCTTTAACCTCCTGTTTGGCCCAGTTTGCAATTTCTGCGGAAGATGAACAGGAATAGCGAGAACCAATGAGAGACTAGCTGGAGGTGTCTGGACGGGCAAATTTAACTCTCATTTCCCACCAGGAAGAGGAAATAACCAAAGGCTCAGCGTGCCGTGCCGGAACCAGATTAGGGCCTGAAGCCATCCTGCGGTGTTGCGGCCAGCTCACAAGAAAGCGAGTTGAAGAAAGGAGCTCAGGGGCACTGTAATTCACAAACCTGCAGAGTTATAAATGACAACTATCGTCCAAAAATATACTGAAGTAAGGCTGCCAAGAGGACTTGAAAGCGGGGCAGAATTGCAGGAAACCGATTTCAGGAGGTAGACTGGAATTGCATCGAAAGCATAGGAAAAGAGGCAGAACGTCCACAATGATGCACTTGGCCAAAAAGGGCGTATGCGTTTTTTCCTGAATATATTCAGGAAAAAACGCATACGCCCTTTTTGGCCAACCAAGCAAGTTTGCAAAGGAAATCTGCACTACAATGAAGTCTCACTTCCCCCCGGTCAAAAGGGCCATCTGAAAAAAGTGTAAAATCCAGAAAGGCAGGACAGGCCATGGAGAACTGGGAGCCTTGTTATGCTGATGGGCGGGATGTAAATTGCCAACAGACACTCGGGAGAAGTGTATGGTGTTTCCTGAAACATCTAAAAAACAAAGCAACAGAGCCTAGGGCACTTCCACTTATGGTCCTATAGCTTAGGGAAATTAAAATCAAAAAGATACAGCCACCCCAATGTTTGGGACGCCTCTGTTTACAAGAACCTCGTTTACCGTACAAGTTCAATATCACAGAAAGTGAAAAATGGATAAAGAACTTGTGGTACTTACGTACAATGCAGTATCACTCAGCAGTGAAATCTATGTCATCAGGCCCGTAGCAGCACAATGAGTGGATTCAGGTACGATGATTCTAACTGAAATAAGTCACACAGAAAAAGAAACATCATAAGATATCAGTAATACACGGAATGTAAACTTGGCTACACAGGAACTGAATTACAGAACAGAACAGGGTCTCAAATTTAGAAAACCACCTTATGCTTGTTTAAGGGTAAAGGTGAGTTGGGGTGCTGCATAAAACCAGAGATTGAAATGAGCACAGATAAAGTTCCTTAAGCCAAATATGGAATAGACAAGAGCTACTCCTTGCTCAATGAAATGGACTCAACACCGCATATTAAACGCCTAAGAGTGTACCTGACTCTTAAGTATCTTAAAACCTATGGATTGCTATGTCTCCGAAAGAGAATCAAGCATGTGTACAGGGACGTAAACGCAGCAGTGATAGGATTGGAGAGGTTCGGTGAGCAAATGAAGACCCTTTGAAGTCATATTGCATGGTACCCATTCCACGGGTTTCAACTACCCAGGTTTAAGGTATTCTTCCTTCAGCTAAAACATGCATGTGGAACCTAGAGTATGATCAACCATGTGATCGGGAGACGTGTTCAAATATGTCTCAGTTTTCGTACCCTGGTACTCGGGTGCAACATTCCAGACGCTTTACTAACACTCTCCCGACTTGGAGAGTCAGTCCCTTTAACCTCCTGTTTGGCCCAGTTTGCAATTTCTGCGGAAGATGAACAGGAATAGCGAGAACCAATGAGAGACTAGCTGGAGGTGTCTGGACGGGCAAATTTAACTCTCATTTCCCACCAGGAAGAGGAAATAACCAAAGGCTCAGCGTGCCGTGCCGGAACCAGATTAGGGCCTGAAGCCATCCTGCGGTGTTGCGGCCAGCTCACAAGAAAGCGAGTTGAAGAAAGGAGCTCAGGGGCACTGTAATTCACAAACCTGCAGAGTTATAAATGACAACTATCGTCCAAAAATATACTGAAGTAAGGCTGCCAAGAGGACTTGAAAGCGGGGCAGAATTGCAGGAAACCGATTTCAGGAGGTAGACTGGAATTGCATCGAAAGCATAGGAAAAGAGGCAGAACGTCCACAATGATGCACTTGGCCAAAAAGGGCGTATGCGTTTTTTCCTGAATATATTCAGGAAAAAACGCATACGCCCTTTTTGGCCAACCAAGCAAGCTTGCAAAGGAAATCTGCACTACAATGAAGTCTCACTTCCCCCCGGTCAAAAGGGCCATCTGAAAAAAGTGTAAAATCCAGAAAGGCAGGACAGGCCATGGAGAACTGGGAGCCTTGTTATGCTGATGGGCGGGATGTAAATTGCCAACAGACACTCGGGAGAAGTGTATGGTGTTTCCTGAAACATCTAAAAAACAAAGCAACAGAGCCTAGGGCACTTCCACTTATGGTCCTATAGCTTAGGGAAATTAAAATCAAAAAGATACAGCCACCCCAATGTTTGGGACGCCTCTGTTTACAAGAACCTCGTTTACCGTACAAGTTCAATATCACAGAAAGTGAAAAATGGATAAAGAACTTGTGGTACTTACGTACAATGCAGTATCACTCAGCAGTGAAATCTATGTCATCAGGCCCGTAGCAGCACAATGAGTGGATTCAGGTACGATGATTCTAACTGAAATAAGTCACACAGAAAAAGAAACATCATAAGATATCAGTAATACACGGAATGTAAACTTGGCTACACAGGAACTGAATTACAGAACAGAACAGGGTCTCAAATTTAGAAAACCAACTTATGCTTGTTTAAGGGGAAAGGTGAGTTGGGGTGCTGCATAAAACCAGAGATTGAAATGAGCACAGATAAAGTTCCTTAAGCCAAATATGGAATAGACAAGAGCTACTCCTTGCTCAACGAAATGGACTCAACACCGCATATTAAACGCCTAAGAATGTACCTGACTCTTAAGTATCTTAAAACCTATGGATTGCTATGTCTCCGAAAGAGAATCAAGCATGTGTACAGGGACGTAAACGCAGCAGTGATAGGATTGGAGAGGTTCGGTGAGCAAATGAAGACCCTTTGAAGTCATATTGCATGGTACCCATTCCACGGGTTTCAACTACCCAGGTTTAAGGTATTCTTCCTTCAGCTAAAACATGCATGTGGAACCTAGAGTATGATCAACCATGTGATCGGGAGACGTGTTCAAATATGTCTCAGTTTTCGTACCCTGGTACTCGGGTGCAACATTCCAGACGCTTTACTAACACTCTCCCGACTTGGAGAGTCAGTCCCTTTAACCTCCTGTTTGGCCCAGTTTGCAATTTCTGCGGAAGATGAACAGGAATAGCGAGAACCAATGAGAGACTAGCTGGAGGTGTCTGGACGGGCAAATTTAACTCTCATTTCCCACCAGGAAGAGGAAATAACCAAAGGCTCAGCGTGCCGTGCCGGAACCAGATTAGGGCCTGAAGCCATCCTGCGGTGTTGCGGCCAGCTCACAAGAAAGCGAGTTGAAGAAAGGAGCTCAGGGGCACTGTAATTCACAAACCTGCAGAGTTATAAATGACAACTATCGTCCAAAAATATACTGAAGTAAGGCTGCCAAGAGGACTTGAAAGCGGGGCAGAATTGCAGGAAACCGATTTCAGGAGGTAGACTGGAATTGCATCGAAAGCATAGGAAAAGAGGCAGAACGTCCACAATGATGCACTTGGCCAAAAAGGCCGTATGCGTTTTTTCCTGAATATATTCAGGAAAAAACGCATACGCCCTTTTTGGCCAACCAAGCAAGCTTGCAAAGGAAATCTGCACTACAATGAAGTCTCACTTCCCCCCGGTCAAAAGGGCCATCTGAAAATAGTGTAAAATCCAGAAAGGCAGGACAGGCCATGGAGAACTGGGAGCCTTGTTATGCTGATGGGCGGGATGTAAATTGCCAACAGACACTCGGGAGAAGTGTATGGTGTTTCCTGAAACGTCTAAAAAACAAAGCAACAGAGCCTAGGGCACTTCCACTTATGGTCCTATAGCTTAGGGAAATTAAAATCAAAAAGATACAGCCACCCCAATGTTTGGGACGCCTCTGTTTACAAGAACCTCGTTTACCGTACAAGTTCAATATCACAGAAAGTGAAAAATGGATAAAGAACTTGTGGTACTTACGTACAATGCAGTATCACTCAGCAGTGAAATCTATGTCATCAGGCCCGTAGCAGCACAATGAGTGGATTCAGGTACGATGATTCTAACTGAAATAAGTCACACAGAAAAAGAAACATCATAAGATATCAGTAATACACGGAATGTAAACTTGGCTACACAGGAACTGAATTACAGAACAGAACAGGGTCTCAAATTTAGAAAACCAACTTATGCTTGTTTAAGGGGAAAGGTGAGTTGGGGTGCTGCATAAAACCAGAGATTGAAATGAGCACAGATAAAGTTCCTTAAGCCAAATATGGAATAGACAAGAGCTACTCCTTGCTCAACGAAATGGACTCAACACCGCATATTAAACGCCTAAGAGTGTACCTGACTCTTAAGTATCTTAAAACCTATGGATTGCTATGTCTCCGAAAGAGAATCAAGCATGTGTACAGGGACGTAAACGCAGCAGTGATAGGATTGGAGAGGTTCGGTGAGCAAATGAAGACCCTTTGAAGTCATATTGCATGGTACCCATTCCACGGGTTTCAACTACCCAGGTTTAAGGTATTCTTCCTTCAGCTAAAACATGCATGTGGAACCTAGAGTATGATCAACCATGTGATCGGGAGACGTGTTCAAATATGTCTCAGTTTTCGTACCCTGGTACTCGGGTGCAACATTCCAGACGCTTTACTAACACTCTCCCGACTTGGAGAGTCAGTCCCTTTAACCTCCTGTTTGGCCCAGTTTGCAATTTCTGCGGAAGATGAACAGGAATAGCGAGAACCAATGAGAGACTAGCTGGAGGTGTCTGGACGGGCAAATTTAACTCTCATTTCCCACCAGGAAGAGGAAATAACCAAAGGCTCAGCGTGCCGTGCCGGAACCAGATTAGGGCCTGAAGCCATCCTGCGGTGTTGCGGCCAGCTCACAAGAAAACGAGTTGAAGAAAGGAGCTCAGGGGCACTGTAATTCACAAACCTGCAGAGTTATAAATGACAACTATCGTCCAAAAATATACTGAAGTAAGGCTGCCAAGAGGACTTGAAAGCGGGGCAGAATTGCAGGAAACCGATTTCAGGAGGTAGACTGGAATTGCATCGAAAGCATAGGAAAAGAGGCAGAACGTCCACAATGATGCACTTGGCCAAAAAGGCCGTATGCGTTTTTTCCTGAATATATTCAGGAAAAAACGCATACGCCCTTTTTGGCCAACCAAGCAAGCTTGCAAAGGAAATCTGCACTACAATGAAGTCTCACTTCCCCCCGGTCAAAAGGGCCATCTGAAAAAAGTGTAAAATCCAGAAAGGCAGGACAGGCCATGGAGAACTGGGAGCCTTGTTATGCTGATGGGCGGGATGTAAATTGCCAACAGACACTCGGGAGAAGTGTATGGTGTTTCCTGAAACGTCTAAAAAACAAAGCAACAGAGCCTAGGGCACTTCCACTTATGGTCCTATAGCTTAGGGAAATTAAAATCAAAAAGATACAGCCACCCCAATGTTTGGGACGCCTCTGTTTACAAGAACCTCGTTTACCGTACAAGTTCAATATCACAGAAAGTGAAAAATGGATAAAGAACTTGTGGTACTTACGTACAATGCAGTATCACTCAGCAGTGAAATCTATGTCATCAGGCCCGTAGCAGCACAATGAGTGGATTCAGGTACGATGATTCTAACTGAAATAAGTCACACAGAAAAAGAAACATCATAAGATATCAGTAATACACGGAATGTAAACTTGGCTACACAGGAACTGAATTACAGAACAGAACAGGGTCTCAAATTTAGAAAACCAACTTATGCTTGTTTAAGGGGAAAGGTGAGTTGGGGTGCTGCATAAAACCAGAGATTGAAATGAGCACAGATAAAGTTCCTTAAGCCAAATATGGAATAGACAAGAGCTACTCCTTGCTCAACGAAATGGACTCAACACCGCATATTAAACGCCTAAGAGTGTACCTGACTCTTAAGTATCTTAAAACCTATGGATTGCTATGTCTCCGAAAGAGAATCAAGCATGTGTACAGGGACGTAAACGCAGCAGTGATAGGATTGGAGAGGTTCGGTGAGCAAATGAAGACCCTTTGAAGTCATATTGCATGGTACCCATTCCACGGGTTTCAACTACCCAGGTTTAAGGTATTCTTCCTTCAGCTAAAACATGCATGTGGAACCTAGAGTATGATCAACCATGTGATCGGGAGACGTGTTCAAATATGTCTCACTTTTCGTACCCTGGTACTCGGGTGCAACATTCCAGACGCTTTACTAACACTCTCCCGACTTGGAGAGTCAGTCCCTTTAACCTCCTGTTTGGCCCAGTTTGCAATTTCTGCGGAAGATGAACAGGAATAGCGAGAACCAATGAGAGACTAGCTGGAGGTGTCTGGACGGGCAAATTTAACTCTCATTTCCCACCAGGAAGAGGAAATAACCAAAGGCTCAGCGTGCCGTGCCGGAACCAGATTAGGGCCTGAAGCCATCCTGCGGTGTTGCGGCCAGCTCACAAGAAAACGAGTTGAAGAAAGGAGCTCAGGGGCACTGTAATTCACAAACCTGCAGAGTTATAAATGACAACTATCGTCCAAAAATATACTGAAGTAAGGCTGCCAAGAGGACTTGAAAGCGGGGCAGAATTGCAGGAAACCGATTTCAGGAGGTAGACTGGAATTGCATCGAAAGCATAGGAAAAGAGGCAGAACGTCCACAATGATGCACTTGGCCAAAAAGGGCGTATGCGTTTTTTCCTGAATATATTCAGGAAAAAACGCATACGCCCTTTTTGGCCAACCAAGCAAGCTTGCAAAGGAAATCTGCACTACAATGAAGTCTCACTTCCCCCCGGTCAAAAGGGCCATCTGAAAAAAGTGTAAAATCCAGAAAGGCAGGACAGGCCATGGAGAACTGGGAGCCTTGTTATGCTGATGGGCGGGATGTAAATTGCCAACAGACACTCGGGAGAAGTGTATGGTGTTTCCTGAAACATCTAAAAAACAAAGCAACAGAGCCTAGGGCACTTCCACTTATGGTCCTATAGCTTAGGGAAATTAAAATCAAAAAGATACAGCCACCCCAATGTTTGGGACGCCTCTGTTTACAAGAACCTCGTTTACCGTACAAGTTCAATATCACAGAAAGTGAAAAATGGATAAAGAACTTGTGGTACTTACGTACAATGCAGTATCACTCAGCAGTGAAATCTATGTCATCAGGCCCGTAGCAGCACAATGAGTGGATTCAGGTACGATGATTCTAACTGAAATAAGTCACACAGAAAAAGAAACATCATAAGATATCAGTAATACACGGAATGTAAACTTGGCTACACAGGAACTGAATTACAGAACAGAACAGGGTCTCAAATTTAGAAAACCAACTTATGCTTGTTTAAGGGGAAAGGTGAGTTGGGGTGCTGCATAAAACCAGAGATTGAAATGAGCACAGATAAAGTTCCTTAAGCCAAATATGGAATAGACAAGAGCTACTCCTTGCTCAACGAAATGGACTCAACACCGCATATTAAACGCCTAAAAATGTACCTGACTCTTAAGTATCTTAAAACCTATGGATTGCTATGTCTCCGAAAGAGAATCAAGCATGTGTACAGGGACGTAAACGCAGCAGTGATAGGATTGGAGAGGTTCGGTGATCAAATGAAGACCCTTTGAAGTCATATTGCATGGTACCCATTCCACGGGTTTCAACTACCCAGGTTTAAGGTATTCTTCCTTCAGCTAAAACATGCATGTGGAACCTAGAGTATGATCAACCATGTGATCGGGAGACGTGTTCAAATATGTCTCAGTTTTCGTACCCTGGTACTCGGGTGCAACATTCCAGACGCTTTACTAACACTCTCCCGACTTGGAGAGTCAGTCCCTTTAACCTCCTGTTTGGCCCAGTTTGCAATTTCTGCGGAAGATGAACAGGAATAGCGAGAACCAATGAGAGACTAGCTGGAGGTGTCTGGACGGGCAAATTTAACTCTCATTTCCCACCAGGAAGAGGAAATAACCAAAGGCTCAGCGTGCCGTGCCGGAACCAGATTAGGGCCTGAAGCCATCCTGCGGTGTTGCGGCCAGCTCACAAGAAAACGAGTTGAAGAAAGGAGCTCAGGGGCACTGTAATTCACAAACCTGCAGAGTTATAAATGACAACTATCGTCCAAAAATATACTGAAGTAAGGCTGCCAAGAGGACTTGAAAGCGGGGCAGAATTGCAGGAAACCGATTTCAGGAGGTAGACTGGAATTGCATCGAAAGCATAGGAAAAGAGGCAGAACGTCCACAATGATGCACTTGGCCAAAAAGTGCGTATGCGTTTTTTCCTGAATATATTCAGGAAAAAACGCATACGCCCTTTTTGGCCAACCAAGCAAGCTTGCAAAGGAAATCTGCACTACAATGAAGTCTCACTTCCCCCCGGTCAAAAGGGCCATCTGAAAAAAGTGTAAAATCCAGAAAGGCAGGACAGGCCATGGAGAACTGGGAGCCTTGTTATGCTGATGGGCGGGATGTAAATTGCCAACAGACACTCGGGAGAAGTGTATGGTGTTTCCTGAAACATCTAAAAAACAAAGCAACAGAGCCTAGGGCACTTCCACTTATGGTCCTATAGCTTAGGGAAATTAAAATCAAAAAGATACAGCCACCCCAATGTTTGGGACGCCTCTGTTTACAAGAACCTCGTTTACCGTACAAGTTCAATATCACAGAAAGTGAAAAATGGATAAAGAACTTGTGGTACTTACGTACAATGCAGTATCACTCAGCAGTGAAATCTATGTCATCAGGCCCGTAGCAGCACAATGAGTGGATTCAGGTACGATGATTCTAACTGAAATAAGTCACACAGAAAAAGAAACATCATAAGATATCAGTAATACACGGAATGTAAACTTGGCTACACAGGAACTGAATTACAGAACAGAACAGGGTCTCAAATTTAGAAAACCAACTTATGCTTGTTTAAGGGGAAAGGTGAGTTGGGGTGCTGCATAAAACCAGAGATTGAAATGAGCACAGATAAAGTTCCTTAAGCCAAATATGGAATAGACAAGAGCTACTCCTTGCTCAACGAAATGGACTCAACACCGCATATTAAACGCCTAAGAGTGTACCTGACTCTTAAGTATCTTAAAACCTATGGATTGCTATGTCTCCGAAAGAGAATCAAGCATGTGTACAGGGACGTAAACGCAGCAGTGATAGGATTGGAGAGGTTCGGTGAGCAAATGAAGACCCTTTGAAGTCATATTGCATGGTACCCATTCCACGGGTTTCAACTACCCAGGTTTAAGGTATTCTTCCTTCAGCTAAAACATGCATGTGGAACCTAGAGTATGATCAACCATGTGATCGGGAGACGTGTTCAAATATGTCTCAGTTTTCGTACCCTGGTACTCGGGTGCAACATTCCAGACGCTTTACTAACACTCTCCCGACTTGGAGAGTCAGTCCCTTTAACCTCCTGTTTGGCCCAGTTTGCAATTTCTGCGGAAGATGAACAGGAATAGCGAGAACCAATGAGAGACTAGCTGGAGGTGTCTGGACGGGCAAATTTAACTCTCATTTCCCACCAGGAAGAGGAAATAACCAAAGGCTCAGCGTGCCGTGCCGGAACCAGATTAGGGCCTGAAGCCATCCTGCGGTGTTGCGGCCAGCTCACAAGAAAGAGAGTTGAAGAAAGGAGCTCAGGGGCACTGTAATTCACAAACCTGCAGAGTTATAAATGACAACTATCGTCCAAAAATATACTGAAGTAAGGCTGCCAAGAGGACTTGAAAGCGGGGCAGAATTGCAGGAAACCGATTTCAGGAGGTAGACTGGAATTGCATCGAAAGCATAGGAAAAGAGGCAGAACGTCCACAATGATGCACTTGGCCAAAAAGGGCGTATGCGTTTTTTCCTGAATATAGTCAGGAAAAAACGCATACGCCCTTTTTGGCCAACCAAGCAAGCATGCAAAGGAAATCTGCACTACAATGAAGTCTCACTTCCCCCCGGTCAAAAGGGCCATCTGAAAAAAGTGTAAAATCCAGAAAGGCAGGACAGGCCATGGAGAACTGGGAGCCTTGTTATACTGATGGGCGGGATGTACATTGCCAACAGACACTCGGGAGAAGTGTATGGTGTTTCCTGAAACATCTAAAAAACAAAGCAACAGAGCCTAGGGCACTTCCACTTATGGTCCTATAGCTTAGGGAAATTAAAATCAAAAAGATACAGCCACCCCAATGTTTGGGACGCCTCTGTTTACAAGAACCTCGTTTACCGTACAAGTTCAATATCACAGAAAGTGAAAAATGGATAAAGAACTTGTGGTACTTACGTACAATGCAGTATCACTCAGCAGTGAAATCTATGTCATCAGGCCCGTAGCAGCACAATGAGTGGATTCAGGTACGATGATTCTAACTGAAATAAGTCACACAGAAAAAGAAACATCATAAGATATCAGTAATACACGGAATGTAAACTTGGCTACACAGGAACTGAATTACAGAACAGAACAGGGTCTCAAATTTAGAAAACCAACTTATGCTTGTTTAAGGGGAAAGGTGAGTTGGGGTGCTGCATAAAACCAGAGATTGAAATGAGCACAGATAAAGTTCCTTAAGCCAAATATGGAATAGACAAGAGCTACTCCTTGCTCAACGAAATGGACTCAACACCGCATATTAAACGCCTAAGAATGTACCTGACTCTTAAGTATCTTAAAACCTATGGATTGCTATGTCTCCGAAAGAGAATCAAGCATGTGTACAGGGACATAAACGCAGCAGTGATAGGATTGGAGAGGTTCGGTGAGCAAATGAAGACCCTTTGAAGTCATATTGCATGGTACCCATTCCACGGGTTTCAACTACCCAGGTTTAAGGTATTCTTCCTTCAGCTAAAACATGCATGTGGAACCTAGAGTATGATCAACCATGTGATCGGGAGACGTGTTCAAATATGTCTCAGTTTTCGTACCCTGGTACTCGGGTGCAACATTCCAGACGCTTTACTAACACTCTCCCGACTTGGAGAGTCAGTCCCTTTAACCTCCTGTTTGGCCCAGTTTGCAATTTCTGCGGAAGATGAACAGGAATAGCGAGAACCAATGAGAGACTAGCTGGAGGTGTCTGGACGGGCAAATTTAACTCTCATTTCCCACCAGGAAGAGGAAATAACCAAAGGCTCAGCGTGCCGTGCCGGAACCAGATTAGGGCCTGAAGCCATCCTGTGGTGTTGCGGCCAGCTCACAAGAAAAGGAGTTGAAGAAAGGAGCTCAGGGGCACTGTAATTCACAAACCTGCAGAGTTATAAATGACAACTATCGTCCAAAAATATACTGAAGTAAGGCTGCCAAGAGGACTTGAAAGCGGGGCAGAATTGCAGGAAACCGATTTCAGGAGGTAGACTGGAATTGCATTGAAAGCATAGGAAAAGAGGCAGAACGTCCACAATGATGCACTTGGCCAAAAAGGGCGTATGCGTTTTTTCCTGAATATATTCAGGAAAAAACGCATACGCCCTTTTTGGCCAACCAAGCAAGCTTGCAAAGGAAATCTGCACTACAATGAAGTCTCACTTCCCCCCGGTCAAAAAGGCCATCTGAAAAAAGTGTAAAATCCAGAAAGGCAGGACAGGCCATGGAGAACTGGGAGCCTTGTTATGCTGATGGGCGGGATGTAAATTGCCAACAGACACTTGGGAGAAGTTTATGGTGTTTCCTGAAACATCTAAAAAACAAAGCAACAGAGCCTAGGGCACTTCCACTTATGGTCCTATAGCTTAGGGAAATTAAAATCAAAAAGATACAGCCACCCCAATGTTTGGGACGCCTCTGTTTACAAGAACCTCGTTTACCGTACAAGTTCAATATCACAGAAAGTGAAAAATGGATAAAGAACTTGTGGTACTTACGTACAATGCAGTATCACTCAGCAGTGAAATCTATGTCATCAGGCCCGTAGCAGCACAATGAGTGGATTCAGGTACGATGATTCTAACTGAAATAAGTCACACAGAAAAAGAAACATCATAAGATATCAGTAATACACGGAATGTAAACTTGGCTACACAGGAACTGAATTACAGAACAGAACAGGGTCTCAAATTTAGAAAACCAACTTATGCTTGTTTAAGGGTAAAGGTGAGTTGGGGTGCTGCATAAAACCAGAGATTGAAATGAGCACAGATAAAGTTCCTTAAGCCAAATATGGAATAGACAAGAGCTACTCCTTGCTCAACGAAATGGACTCAACACCGCATATTAAACGCCTAAGAATGTACCTGACTCTTAAGTATCTTAAAACCTATGGATTGCTATGTCTCTGAAAGAGAATCAAGCATGTGTACAGGGACATAAACGCAGCAGTGATAGGATTGGAGAGGTTCGGTGAGCAAATGAAGACCCTTTGAAGTCATATTGCATGGTACCCATTCCACGGGTTTCAACTACCCAGGTTTAAGGTATTCTTCCTTCAGCTAAAACATGCATGTGGAACCTAGAGTATGATCAACCATGTGATCGGGAGACGTATTCAAATATGTCTCAGTTTTCGTACCCTGGTACTCGGTTGCAACATTCCAGACGCTTTACTAACACTCTCCCGACTTGGAGAGTCAGTCCCTTTAACCTCCTGTTTGGCCCAGTTTGCAATTTCTGCGGAAGATGAACAGGAATAGCGAGAACCAATGAGAGACTAGCTGGAGGTGTCTGGACGGGCAAATTTAACTCTCATTTCCCACCAGGAAGAGGAAATAACCAAAGGCTCAGCGTGCCGTGCCGGAACCAGATTAGGGCCTGAAGCCATCCTGCGGTGTTGCGGCCAGCTCACAAGAAAGCGAGTTGAAGAAAGGAGCTCAGGGCACTGTAATTCACAAACCTGCAGAGTTATAAATGACAACTATCGTCCAAAAATATACTGAAGTAAGGCTGCCAAGAGGACTTGAAAGCGGGGCAGAATTGCAGGAAACCGATTTCAGGAGGTAGACTGGAATTGCATTGAAAGCATAGGAAAAGAGGCAGAACGTCCACAATGATGCACTTGGCCAAAAAGGGCGTATGCGTTTTTTCCTGAATATATTCAGGAAAAAACGCATACGCCCTTTTTGGCCAACCAAGCAAGCTTGCAAAGGAAATCTGCACTACAATGAAGTCTCACTTCCCCCCGGTCAAAAGGGCAATCTGAAAAAAGTGTAAAATCCAGAAAGGCAGGACAGGCCATGGAGAACTGGGAGCCTTGTTATGCTGATGGGCGGGATGTAAATTGCCAACAGACACTCGGGAGAAGTGTATGGTGTTTCCTGAAACGTCTAAAAAACAAAGCAACAGAGCCTAGGGCACTTCCACTTATGGTCCTATAGCTTAGGGAAATTAAAATAAAAAAGATACAGCCACCCCAATGTTTGGGACGCCTCTGTTTACAAGAACCTCGTTTACCGTACAAGTTCAATATCACAGAAAGTGAAAAATGGATAAAGAACTTGTGGTACTTACGTACAATGCAGTATCACTCAGCAGTGAAATCTATGTCATCAGGCCCGTAGCAGCACAATGAGTGGATTCAGGTACGATGATTCTAACTGAAATAAGTCACACAGAAAAAGAAACATCATAAGATATCAGTAATACACGGAATGTAAACTTGGCTACACAGGAACTGAATTACAGGACAGAACAGGGTCTCAAATTTCGAAAACCAACTTATGCTTGTTTAAGGGTAAAGGTGAGTTGGGGTGCTGCATAAAACCAGAGATTGAAATGAGCACAGATAAAGTTCCTTAAGCCAAATATGGAATAGACAAGAGCTACTCCTTGCTCAACGAAATGGACTCAACACCGCATATTAAACGCCTAAGAATGTACCTGACTCTTAAGTATCTTAAAACCTATGGATTGCTATGTCTCCGAAAGAGAATCAAGCATGTGTACAGGGACATAAACGCAGCAGTGATAGGATTGGAGAGGTTCGGTGAGCAAATGAAGACCCTTTGAAGTCATATTGCATGGTACCCATTCCACGGGTTTCAACTACCCAGGTTTAAGGTATTCTTCCTTCAGCTAAAACATGCATGTGGAACCTAGAGTATGATCAACCATGTGATCGGGAGACGTGTTCAAATATGTCTCAGTTTTCGTACCCTGGTACTCGGGTGCAACATTCCAGACGCTTTACTAACACTCTCCCGACTTGGAGAGTCAGTCCCTTTAACCTCCTGTTTGGCCCAGTTTGCAATTTCTGCGGAAGATGAACAGGAATAGCGAGAACCAATGAGAGACTAGCTGGAGGTGTCTGGACGGGCAAATTTAACTCTCATTTCCCACCAGGAAGAGGAAATAACCAAAGGCTCAGCGTGCCGTGCCGGAACCAGATTAGGGCCTGAAGCCATCCTGCGGTGTTGCGGCCAGGTCACATGAAAGCGAGTTGAAGAAAGGAGCTCAGGGGCACTGTAATTCACAAACCTGCAGAGTTATAAATGACAACTATCGTCCAAAAATATACTGAAATAAGGCTGCCAAGAGGACTTGAAAGCGGGGCAGAATTGCAGGAAACCGATTTCAGGAGGTAGACTGGAATTGCATTGAAAGCATAGGAAAAGAGGCAGAACGTCCACAATGATGCACTTGGCCAAAAAGGGCGTATGCGTTTTTTCCTGAATATATTCAGGAAAAAACGCATACGCCCTTTTTGGCCAACCAAGCAAGCTTGCAAAGGAAATCTGCACTACAATGAAGTCTCACTTCCCCCCGGTCAAAAGGGCCATCTGAAAAAAGTGTAAAATCCAGAAAGGCAGGACAGGCCATGGAGAACTGGGAGCCTTGTTATGCTGATGGGCGGGATGTAAATTGCCAACAGATACTCGGGAGAAGTGTATGGTGTTTCCTGAAACATCTAAAAAACAAAGCAACAGAGCCTAGGGCACTTCCACTTATGGTCCTATAGCTTAGGGAAATTAAAATCAAAAAGATACAGCCACCCCAATGTTTGGGACGCCTCTGTTTACAAGAACCTGGTTTACCGTACAAGTTCAATATCACAGAAAGTGAAAAATGGATAAAGAACTTGTGGTACTTACGTACAATGCAGTATCACTCAGCAGTGAAATCTATGTCATCAGGCCCATAGCAGCACAATGAGTGGATTCAGGTACGATGATTCTAACTGAAATAAGTCACACAGAAAAAGAAACATCATAAGATATCAGTAATACATGGAATGTAAACTTGGCTACACAGGAACTGAATTACAGAACAGAACAGGGTCTCAAATTTAGAAAACCAACTTATGCTTGTTTAAGGGTAAAGGTGAGTTGGGGTGCTGCATAAAACCAGAGATTGAAATGAGCACAGATAAAGTTCCTTAAGCCAAATATGGAATAGACAAGAGCTACTCCTTGCTCAACGAAATGGACTCAACACCGCATATTAAACGCCTAAGAGTGTACCTGACTCTTAAGTATCTTAAAACCTATGGATTGCTATGTCTCCGAAAGAGAATCAAGCATGTGTACAGGGACATAAACGCAGCAGTGATAGGATTGGAGAGGTTCGGTGAGCAAATGAAGACCCTTTGAAGTCATATTGCATGGTACCCATTCCACGGGTTTCAACTACCCAGGTTTAAGGTATTCTTCCTTCAGCTAAAACATGCATGTGGAACCTAGAGTATGATCAACCATGTGATCGGGAGACGTGTTCAAATATGTCTCAGTTTTCGTACCCTGGTACTCGGGTGCAACATTCCAGACGCTTTACTAACACTCTCCCGACTTGGAGAGTCAGTCCCTTTAACCTCCTGTTTGGCCCAGTTTGCAATTTCTGCGGAAGATGAACAGGAATAGCGAGAACCAATGAGAGACTAGCTGGAGGTGTCTGGACGGGCAAATTTAACTCTCATTTCCCACCAGGAAGAGGAAATAACCAAAGGCTCAGCGTGCCGTGCCGGAACCAGATTAGGGCCTGAAGCCATCCTGTGGTGTTGCGGCCAGCTCACAAGAAAACGAGTTGAAGAAAGGAGCTCAGGGGCACTGTAATTCACAAACCTGCAGAGTTATAAATGACAACTATCGTCCAAAAATATACTGAAGTAAGGCTGCCAAGAGGACTTGAAAGCGGGGCAGAATTGCAGGAAACCGATTTCAGGAGGTAGACTGGAATTGCATTGAAAGCATAGGAAAAGAGGCAGAACGTCCACAATGATGCACTTGGCCAAAAAGGGCGTATGCGTTTTTTCCTGAATATATTCAGGAAAAAACGCATACGCCCTTTTTGGCCAACCAAGCAAGCTTGCAAAGGAAATCTGCACTACAATGAAGTCTCACTTCCCCCCGGTCAAAAGGGCCATCTGAAAAAAGTGTAAAATCCAGAAAGGCAGGACAGGCCATGGAGAACTGGGAGCCTTGTTATGCTGATGGGCGGGATGTACATTGCCAACAGACACTCGGGAGAAGTGTATGGTGTTTCCTGAAACATCTAAAAAACAAAGCAACAGAGCCTAGGGCACTTCCACTTATGGTCCTATAGCTTAGGGAAATTAAAATCAAAAAGATACAGCCACCCCAATGTTTGGGACGCCTCTGTTTACAAGAACCTCGTTTACCGTACAAGTTCAATATCACAGAAAGTGAAAAATGGATAAAGAACTTGTGGTACTTACGTACAATGCAGTATCACTCAGCAGTGAAATCTATGTCATCAGGCCCGTAGCAGCACAATGAGTGGATTCAGGTACGATGATTCTAACTGAAATAAGTCACACAGAAAAAGAAACATCATAAGATATCAGTAATACACGGAATGTAAACTTGGCTACACAGGAACTGAATTACAGAACAGAACAGGGTCTCAAATTTAGAAAACCACCTTATGCTTGTTTAAGGGTAAAGGTGAGTTGGGGTGCTGCATAAAACCAGAGATTGAAATGAGCACAGATAAAGTTCCTTAAGCCAAATATGGAATAGACAAGAGCTACTCCTTGCTCAACGAAATGGACTCAACACCGCATATTAAACGCCTAAGAATGTACCTGACTCTTAAGTATCTTAAAACCTATGGATTGCTATGTCTCCGAAAGAGAATCAAGCATGTGTACAGGGACATAAACGCAGCAGTGATAGGATTGGAGAGGTTCGGTGAGCAAATGAAGACCCTTTGAAGTCATATTGCATGGTACCCATTCCACGGGTTTCAACTACCCAGGTTTAAGGTATTCTTCCTTCAGCTAAAACATGCATGTGGAACCTAGAGTATGATCAACCATGTGATCGGGAGACGTGTTCAAATATGTCTCAGTTTTCGTACCCTGGTACTCGGTTGCAACATTCCAGACGCTTTACTAACACTCTCCCGACTTGGAGAGTCAGTCCCTTTAACCTCCTGTTTGGCCCAGTTTGCAATTTCTGCGGAAGATGAACAGGAATAGCGAGAACCAATGAGAGACTAGCTGGAGGTGTCTGGACGGGCAAATTTAACTCTCATTTCCCACCAGGAAGAGGAAATAACCAAAGGCTCAGCGTGCCGTGCCGGAACCAGATTAGGGCCTGAAGCCATCCTGCGGTGTTGCGGCCAGCTCACAAGAAAACGAGTTGAAGAAAGGAGCTCAGGGGCACTGTAATTCACAAACCTGCAGAGTTATAAATGACAACTATCGTCCAAAAATATACTGAAGTAAGGCTGCCAAGAGGACTTGAAAGCGGGGCAGAATTGCAGGAAACCGATTTCAGGAGGTAGACTGGAATTGCATTGAAAGCATAGGAAAAGAGGCAGAACGTCCACAATGATGCACTTGGCCAAAAAGGGCGTATGCGTTTTTTCCTGAATATATTCAGGAAAAAACGCATACGCCCTTTTTGGCCAACCAAGCAAGCTTGCAAAGGAAATCTGCACTACAATGAAGTCTCACTTCCCCCCGGTCAAAAGGGCCATCTGAAAAAAGTGTAAAATCCAGAAAGGCAGGACAGGCCATGGAGAACTGGTAGCCTTGTTATGCTGATGGGCGGGATGTAAATTGCCAACAGACACTCGGGAGAAGTGTATGGTGTTTCCTGAAACATCTAAAAAACAAAGCAACAGAGCCTAGGGCACTTCCACTTATGGTCCTATAGCTTTGGGAAATTAAAATCAAAAAGATACAGCCACCCCAATGTTTGGGACGCCTCTGTTTACAAGAACCTCGTTTACCGTACAAGTTCAATATCACAGAAAGTGAAAAATGGATAAAGAACTTGTGGTACTTACGTACAATGCAGTATCACTCAGCAGTGAAATCTATGTCATCAGGCCCGTAGCAGCACAATGAGTGGATTCAGGTACGATGATTCTAACTGAAATAAGTCACACAGAAAAAGAAACATCATAAGATATCAGTAATACACGGAATGTAAACTTGGCTACACAGGAACTGAATTACAGAACAGAACAGGGTCTCAAATTTAGAAAACCAACTTATGCTTGTTTAAGGGTAAAGGTGAGTTGGGGTGCTGCATAAAACCAGAGATTGAAATGAGCACAGATAAAGTTCCTTAAGCCAAATATGGAATAGACAAGAGCTACTCCTTGCTCAACGAAATGGACTCAACACCGCATATTAAACGCCTAAGAATGTACCTGACTCTTAAGTATCTTAAAACCTATGGATTGCTATGTCTCTGAAAGAGAATCAAGCATGTGTACAGGGACATAAACGCAGCAGTGATAGGATTGGAGAGGTTCGGTGAGCAAATGAAGACCCTTTGAAGTCATATTGCATGGTACCCATTCCACGGGTTTCAACTACCCAGGTTTAAGGTATTCTTCCTTCAGCTAAAACATGCATGTGGAACCTAGAGTATGATCAACCATGTGATCGGGAGACGTGTTCAAATATGTCTCAGTTTTCGTACCCTGGTACTCGGTTGCAACATTCCAGACGCTTTACTAACACTCTCCCGACTTGGAGAGTCAGTCCCTTTAACCTCCTGTTTGGCCCAGTTTGCAATTTCTGCGGAAGATGAACAGGAATAGCGAGAACCAATGAGAGACTAGCTGGAGGTGTCTGGACGGGCAAATTTAACTCTCATTTCCCACCAGGAAGAGGAAATAACCAAAGGCTCAGCGTGCCGTGCCGGAACCAGATTAGGGCCTGAAGCCATCCTGCGGTGTTGCGGCCAGCTCACAAGAAAGCGAGTTGAAGAAAGGAGCTCAGGGCACTGTAATTCACAAACCTGCAGAGTTATAAATGACAACTATCGTCCAAAAATATACTGAAGTAAGGCTGCCAAGAGGACTTGAAAGCGGGGCAGAATTGCAGGAAACCGATTTCAGGAGGTAGACTGGAATTGCATTGAAAGCATAGGAAAAGAGGCAGAACGTCCACAATGATGCACTTGGCCAAAAAGGGCGTATGCGTTTTTTCCTGAATATATTCAGGAAAAAACGCATACGCCCTTTTTGGCCAACCAAGCAAGCTTGCAAAGGAAATCTGCACTACAATGAAGTCTCACTTCCCCCCGGTCAAAAGGGCCATCTGAAAAAAGTGTAAAATCCAGAAAGGCAGGACAGGCCATGGAGAACTGGGAGCCTTGTTATGCTGATGGGCGGGATGTAAATTGCCAACAGACACTCGGGAGAAGTGTATGGTGTTTCCTGAAACGTCTAAAAAACAAAGCAACAGAGCCTAGGGCACTTCCACTTATGGTCCTATAGCTTAGGGAAATTAAAATCAAAAAGATACAGCCACCCCAATGTTTGGGACGCCTCTGTTTACAAGAACCTCGTTTACCGTACAAGTTCAATATCACAGAAAGTGAAAAATGGATAAAGAACTTGTGGTACTTACGTACAATGCAGTATCACTCAGCAGTGAAATCTATGTCATCAGGCCCGTAGCAGCACAATGAGTGGATTCAGGTACGATGATTCTAACTGAAATAAGTCACACAGAAAAAGAAACATCATAAGATATCAGTAATACACGGAATGTAAACTTGGCTACACAGGAACTGAATTACAGAACAGAACAGGGTCTCAAATTTAGAAAACCAACTTATGCTTGTTTAAGGGTAAAGGTGAGTTGGGGTGCTGCATAAAACCAGAAATTGAAATGAGCACAGATAAAGTTCCTTAAGCCAAATATGGAATAGACAAGAGCTACTCCTTGCTCAACGAAATGGACTCAACACCGCATATTAAACGCCTAAGAATGTACCTGACTCTTAAGTATCTTAAAACCTATGGATTGCTATGTCTCCGAAAGAGAATCAAGCATGTGTACAGGGACATAAACGCAGCAGTGATAGGATTGGAGAGGTTCGGTGAGCAAATGAAGACCCTTTGAAGTCATATTGCATGGTACCCATTCCACGGGTTTCAACTACCCAGGTTTAAGGTATTCTTCCTTCAGCTAAAACATGCATGTGGAACCTAGAGTATGATCAACCATGTGATCGGGAGACGTGTTCAAATATGTCTCAGTTTTCGTACCCTGGTACTCGGGTGCAACATTCCAGACGCTTTACTAACACTCTCCCGACTTGGAGAGTCAGTCCCTTTAACCTCCTGTTTGGCCCAGTTTGCAATTTCTGCGGAAGATGAACAGGAATAGCGAGAACCAATGAGAGACTAGCTGGAGGTGTCTGCACGGGCAAATTTAACTCTCATTTCCCACCAGGAAGAGGAAATAACCAAAGGCTCAGCGTGCCGTGCCGGAACCAGATTAGGGCCTGAAGCCATCCTGCGGTGTTGCGGCCAGCTCACAAGAAAACGAGTTGAAGAAAGGAGCTCAGGGGCACTGTAATTCACAAACCTGCAGAGTTATAAATGACAACTATCGTCCAAAAATATACTGAAGTAAGGCTGCCAAGAGGACTTGAAAGCGGGGCAGAATTGCAGGAAACCGATTTCAGGAGGTAGACTGGAATTGCATTGAAAGCATAGGAAAAGAGGCAGAACGTCCACAATGATGCACTTGGCCAAAAAGGGCGTATGCGTTTTTTCCTGAATATATTCAGGAAAAAACGCATACGCCCTTTTTGGCCAACCAAGCAAGCTTGCAAAGGAAATCTGCACTACAATGAAGTCTCACTTCCCCCCGGTCAAAAGGGCCATCTGAAAAATGTGTAAAATCCAGAAAGGCAGGACAGGCCATGGAGAACTGGGAGCCTTGTTATGCTGATGGGCGGGATGTAAATTGCCAACAGACACTCGGGAGAAGTGTATGGTGTTTCCTGAAACATCTAAAAAACAAAGCAACAGAGCCTAGGGCACTTCCACTTATGGTTCTATACCTTTGGGAAATTAAAATCAAAAAGATACAGCCACCCCAATGTTTGGGACGCCTCTGTTTACAAGAACCTCGTTTACCGTACAAGTTCAATATCACAGAAAGTGAAAAATGGATAAAGAACTTGTGGTACTTACGTACAATGCAGTATCACTCAGCAGTGAAATCTATGTCATCAGGCCCGTAGCAGCACAATGAGTGGATTCAGGTACGATGATTCTAACTGAAATAAGTCACACAGAAAAAGAAACATCATAAGATATCAGTAATACACGGAATGTAAACTTGGCTACACAGGAACTGAATTACAGAACAGAACAGGGTCTCAAATTTAGAAAACCAACTTATGCTTGTTTAAGGGGAAAGGTGAGTTGGGGTGCTGCATAAAACCAGAGATTGAAATGAGCACAGATAAAGTTCCTTAAGCCAAATATGGAATAGACAAGAGCTACTCCTTGCTCAACGAAATGGACTCAACACCGCATATTAAACGCCTAAGAATGTACCTGACTCTTAAGTATCTTAAAACCTATGGATTGCTATGTCTCCGAAAGAGAATCAAGCATGTGTACAGGGACATAAACGCAGCAGTGATAGGATTGGAGAGGTTCGGTGAGCAAATGAAGACCCTTTGAAGTCATATTGCATGGTACCCATTCCACGGGTTTCAACTACCCAGGTTTAAGGTATTCTTCCTTCAGCTAAAACATGCATGTGGAACCTAGAGTATGATCAACCATGTGATCGGGAGACGTGTTCAAATATGTCTCAGTTTTCGTACCCTGGTACTCGGTTGCAACATTCCAGACGCTTTACTAACACTCTCCCGACTTGGAGAGTCAGTCCCTTTAACCTCCTGTTTGGCCCAGTTTGCAATTTCTGCGGAAGATGAACAGGAATAGCGAGAACCAATGAGAGACTAGCTGGAGGTGTCTGGACGGGCAAATTTAACTCTCATTTCCCACCAGGAAGAGGAAATAACCAAAGGCTCAGCGTGCCGTGCCGGAACCAGATTAGGGCCTGAAGCCATCCTGCGGTGTTGCGGCCAGCTCACAAGAAAGCGAGTTGAAGAAAGGAGCTCAGGGCACTGTAATTCACAAACCTGCAGAGTTATAAATGACAACTATCGTCCAAAAATATACTGAAGTAAGGCTGCCAAGAGGACTTGAAAGCGGGGCAGAATTGCAGGAAACCGATTTCAGGAGGTAGACTGGAATTGCATTGAAAGCATAGGAAAAGAGGCAGAACGTCCACAATGATGCACTTGGCCAAAAAGGGCGTATGCGTTTTTTCCTGAATATATTCAGGAAAAAACGCATACGCCCTTTTTGGCCAACCAAGCAAGCTTGCAAAGGAAATCTGCACTACAATGAAGTCTCACTTCCCCCCGGTCAAAAGGGCCATCTGAAAAAAGTGTAAAATCCAGAAAGGCAGGACAGGCCATGGAGAACTGGGAGCCTTGTTATGCTGATGGGCGGGATGTAAATTGCCAACAGACACTCGGGAGAAGTGTATGGTGTTTCCTGAAACGTCTAAAAAACAAAGCAACAGAGCCTAGGGCACTTCCACTTATGGTCCTATAGCTTAGGGAAATTAAAATCAAAAAGATACAGCCACCCCAATGTTTGGGACGCCTCTGTTTACAAGAACCTCGTTTACCGTACAAGTTCAATATCACAGAAAGTGAAAAATGGATAAAGAACTTGTGGTACTTACGTACAATGCAGTATCACTCAGCAGTGAAATCTATGTCATCAGGCCCGTAGCAGCACAATGAGTGGATTCAGGTACGATGATTCTAACTGAAATAAGTCACACAGAAAAAGAAACATCATAAGATATCAGTAATACACGGAATGTAAACTTGGCTACACAGGAACTGAATTACAGAACAGAACAGGGTCTCAAATTTAGAAAACCAACTTATGCTTGTTTAAGGGTAAAGGTGAGTTGGGGTGCTGCATAAAACCAGAGATTGAAATGAGCACAGATAAAGTTCCTTAAGCCAAATATGGAATAGACAAGAGCTACTCCTTGCTCAACGAAATGGACTCAACACCGCATATTAAACGCCTAAGAATGTACCTGACTCTTAAGTATCTTAAAACCTATGGATTGCTATGTCTCCGAAAGAGAATCAAGCATGTGTACAGGGACATAAACGCAGCAGTGATAGGATTGGAGAGGTTCGGTGAGCAAATGAAGACCCTTTGAAGTCATATTGCATGGTACCCATTCCACGGGTTTCAACTACCCAGGTTTAAGGTATTCTTCCTTCAGCTAAAACATGCATGTGGAACCTAGAGTATGATCAACCATGTGATCGGGAGACGTGTTCAAATATGTCTCAGTTTTCGTACCCTGGTACTCGGGTGCAACATTCCAGACGCTTTACTAACACTCTCCCGACTTGGAGAGTCAGTCCCTTTAACCTCCTGTTTGGCCCAGTTTGCAATTTCTGCGGAAGATGAACAGGAATAGCGAGAACCAATGAGAGACTAGCTGGAGGTGTCTGGACGGGCAAATTTAACTCTCATTTCCCACCAGGAAGAGGAAATAACCAAAGGCTCAGCGTGCCGTGCCGGAACAAGATTAGGGCCTGAAGCCATCCTGCGGTGTGCGGCCAGCTCACAAGAAAACGAGTTGAAGAAAGGAGCTCAGGGGCACTGTAATTCACAAACCTGCAGAGTTATAAATGACAGCTATCGTCCAAAAATATACTGAAGTAAGGCTGCCAAGAGGACTTGAAAGCGGGGCAGAATTGCAGGAAACCGATTTCAGGAGGTAGACTGGAATTGCATTGAAAGCATAGGAAAAGAGGCAGAACGTCCACAATGATGCACTTGGCCAAAAAGGGCGTATGCGTTTTTTCCTGAATATATTCAGGAAAAAACGCATACGTCCTTTTTGGCCAACCAAGCAAGCTTGCAAAGGAAATCTGCACTACAATGAAGTCTCACTTCCCCCCGGTCAAAAGGGCCATCTGAAAAAAGTGTAAAATCCAGAAAGGCAGGACAGGCCATGGAGAACTGGGAGCCTTGTTATGCTGATGGGCGGGATGTAAATTGCCAACAGACACTCGGGAGAAGTGTATGGTGTTTCCTGAAACGTCTAAAAAACAAAGCAACAGAGCCTAGGGCACTTCCACTTATGGTCCTATAGCTTAGGGAAATTAAAATCAAAAAGATACAGCCACCCCAATGTTTGGGACGCCTCTGTTTACAAGAACCTCGTTTACCGTACAAGTTCAATATCACAGAAAGTGAAAAATGGATAAAGAACTTGTGGTACTTACGTACAATGCAGTATCACTCAGCAGTGAAATCTATGTCATCAGGCCCGTAGCAGCACAATGAGTGGATTCAGGTACGATGATTCTAACTGAAATAAGTCACACAGAAAAAGAAACATCATAAGATATCAGTAATACACGGAATGTAAACTTGGCTACACAGGAACTGAATTACAGAACAGAACAGGGTCTCAAATTTAGAAAACCAACTTATGCTTGTTTAAGGGGAAAGGTGAGTTGGGGTGCTGCATAAAACCAGAGATTGAAATGAGCACAGATAAAGTTCCTTAAGCCAAATATGGAATAGACAAGAGCTACTCCTTGCTCAACGAAATGGACTCAACACCGCATATTAAACGCCTAAGAATGTACCTGACTCTTAAGTATCTTAAAACCTATGGATTGCTATGTCTCCGAAAGAGAATCAAGCATGTGTACAGGGACATAAACGCAGCAGTGATAGGATTGGAGAGGTTCGGTGAGCAAATGAAGACCCTTTGAAGTCATATTGCATGGTACCCATTCCACGGGTTTCAACTACCCAGGTTTAAGGTATTCTTCCTTCAGCTAAAACATGCATGTGGAACCTAGAGTATGATCAACCATGTGATCGGGAGACGTGTTCAAATATGTCTCAGTTTTCGTACCCTGGTACTCGGGTGCAACATTCCAGACGCTTTACTAACACTCTCCCGACTTGGAGAGTCAGTGCCTTTAACCTCCTGTTTGGCCCAGTTTGCAATTTCTGCGGAAGATGAACAGGAATAGCGAGAACCAATGAGAGACTAGCTGGAGGTGTCTGGACGGGCAAATTTAACTCTCATTTCCCACCAGGAAGAGGAAATAACCAAAGGCTCAGCGTGCCGTGCCGGAACCAGATTAGGGCCTGAAGCCATCCTGCGGTGTTGCGGCCAGCTCACAAGAAAGCGAGTTGAAGAAAGGAGCTCAGGGCACTGTAATTCACAAACCTGCAGAGTTATAAATGACAACTATCGTCCAAAAATATACTGAAGTAAGGCTGCCAAGAGGACTTGAAAGCGGGGCAGAATTGCAGGAAACCGATTTCAGGAGGTAGACTGGAATTGCATTGAAAGCATAGGAAAAGAGGCAGAACGTCCACAATGATGCACTTGGCCAAAAAGGGCGTATGCGTTTTTTCCTGAATATATTCAGGAAAAAACGCATACGCCCTTTTTGGCCAACCTAGCAAGCTTGCAAAGGAAATCTGCACTACAATGAAGTCTCACTTCCCCCCGGTCAAGAGGGCCATCTGAAAAAAGTGTAAAATCCAGAAAGGCAGGACAGGCCATGGAGAACTGGGAGCCTTGTTATGCTGATGGGCGGGATGTACATTGCCAACAGACACTCGGGAGAAGTGTATGGTGTTTCCTGAAACATCTAAAAAACAAAGCAACAGAGCCTAGGGCACTTCCACTTATGGTCCTATAGCTTAGGGAAATTAAAATCAAAAAGATACAGCCACCCCAATGTTTGGGACGCCTCTGTTTACAAGAACCTCGTTTACCGTACAAGTTCAATATCACAGAAAGTGAAAAATGGATAAAGAACTTGTGGTACTTACGTACAATGCAGTATCACTCAGCAGTGAAATCTATGTCATCAGGCCCGTAGCAGCACAATGAGTGGATTCAGGTACGATGATTCTAACTGAAATAAGTCACACAGAAAAAGAAACATCATAAGATATCAGTAATACACGGAATGTAAACTTGGCTACACAGGAACTGAATTACAGAACAGAACAGGGTCTCAAATTTAGAAAACCAACTTATGCTTGTTTAAGGGTAAAGGTGAGTTGGGGTGCTGCATAAAACCAGAGATTGAAATGAGCACAGATAAAGTTCCTTAAGCCAAATATGGAATAGACAAGAGCTACTCCTTGCTCAACGAAATGGACTCAACACCGCATATTAAACGCCTAAGAATGTACCTGACTCTTAAGTATCTTAAAACCTATGGATTGCTATGTCTCCGAAAGAGAATCAAGCATGTGTACAGGGACGTAAACGCAGCAGTGATAGGATTGGAGAGGTTCGGTGAGCAAATGAAGACCCTTTGAAGTCATATTGCATGGTACCCATTCCACGGGTTTCAACTACCCAGGTTTAAGGTATTCTTCCTTCAGCTAAAACATGCATGTGGAACCTAGAGTATGATCAACCATGTGATCGGGAGACGTGTTCAAATATGTCTCAGTTTTCGTACCCTGGTACTCGGGTGCAACATTCCAGACGCTTTACTAACACTCTCCCGACTTGGAGAGTCAGTCCCTTTAACCTCCTGTTTGGCCCAGTTTGCAATTTCTGCGGAAGATGAACAGGAATAGCGAGAACCAATGAGAGACTAGCTGGAGGTGTCTGGACGGGCAAATTTAACTCTCATTTCCCACCAGGAAGAGGAAATAACCAAAGGCTCAGCGTGCCGTGCCGGAACCAGATTAGGGCCTGAAGCCATCCTGCGGTGTTGCGGCCAGCTCACAAGAAAACGAGTTGAAGAAAGGAGCTCAGGGGCACTGTAATTCACAAACCTGCAGAGTTATAAATGACAACTATCGTCCAAAAATATACTGAAGTAAGGCTGCCAAGAGGACTTGAAAGCGGGGCAGAATTGCAGGAAACCGATTTCAGGAGGTAGACTGGAATTGCATTGAAAGCATAGGAAAAGAGGCAGAACGTCCACAATGATGCACTTGGCCAAAAAGGGCGTATGCGTTTTTTCCTGAATATATTCAGGAAAAAACGCATACGCCCTTTTTGGCCAACCAAGCAAGCTTGCAAAGGAAATCTGCACTACAATGAAGTCTCACTTCCCCCCGGTCAAAAGGGCCATCTGAAAAAAGTGTAAAATCCAGAAAGGCAGGACAGGCCATGGAGAACTGGGAGCCTTGTTATACTGATGGGCGGGATGTACATTGCCAACAGACACTCGGGAGAAGTGTATGGTGTTTCCTGAAACATCTAAAAAACAAAGCAACAGAGCCTAGGGCACTTCCACTTATGGTCCTATAGCTTAGGGAAATTAAAATCAAAAAGATACAGCCACCCCAATGTTTGGGACGCCTCTGTTTACAAGAACCTCGTTTACCGTACAAGTTCAATATCACAGAAAGTGAAAAATGGATAAAGAACTTGTGGTACTTACGTACAATGCAGTATCACTCAGCAGTGAAATCTATGTCATCAGGCCCGTAGCAGCACAATGAGTGGATTCAGGTACGATGATTCTAACTGAAATAAGTCACACAGAAAAAGAAACATCATAAGATATCAGTAATACACGGAATGTAAACTTGGCTACACAGGAACTGAATTACAGAACAGAACAGGGTCTCAAATTTAGAAAACCAACTTATGCTTGTTTAAGGGGAAAGGTGAGTTGGGGTGCTGCATAAAACCAGAGATTGAAATGAGCACAGATAAAGTTCCTTAAGCCAAATATGGAATAGACAAGAGCTACTCCTTGCTCAACGAAATGGACTCAACACCGCATATTAAACGCCTAAGAATGTACCTGACTCTTAAGTATCTTAAAACCTATGGATTGCTATGTCTCCGAAAGAGAATCAAGCATGTGTACAGGGACATAAACGCAGCAGTGATAGGATTGGAGAGGTTCGGTGAGCAAATGAAGACCCTTTGAAGTCATATTGCATGGTACCCATTCCACGGGTTTCAACTACCCAGGTTTAAGGTATTCTTCCTTCAGCTAAAACATGCATGTGGAACCTAGAGTATGATCAACCATGTGATCGGGAGACGTGTTCAAATATGTCTCAGTTTTCGTACCTGGTACTCGGGTGCAACATTCCAGACGCTTTACTAACACTCTCCCGACTTGGAGAGTCAGTCCCTTTAACCTCCTGTTTGGCCCAGTTTGCAATTTCTGCGGAAGATGAACAGGAATAGCGAGAACCAATGAGAGACTAGCTGGAGGTGTCTGGACGGGCAAATTTAACTCTCATTTCCCACCAGGAAGAGGAAATAACCAAAGGCTCAGCGTGCCGTGCCGGAACCAGATTAGGGCCTGAAGCCATCCTGCGGTGTTGCGGCCAGCTCACAAGAAAACGAGTTGAAGAAAGGAGCTCAGGGGCACTGTAATTCACAAACCTGCAGAGTTATAAATGACAACTATCGTCCAAAAATATACTGAAGTAAGGCTGCCAAGAGGACTTGAAAGGCGGGGCAGAATTGCAGGAAACCGATTTCAGGAGGTAGACTGGAATTGCATTGAAAGCATAGGAAAAGAGGCAGAACGTCCACAATGATGCACTTGGCCAAAAAGGGCGTATGCGTTTTTTCCTGAATATATTCAGGAAAAAACGCATACGCCCTTTTTGGCCAACCAAGCAAGCTTGCAAAGGAAATCTGCACTACAATGAAGTCTCACTTCCCCCCGGTCAAAAGGGCCATCTGAAAAAAGTGTAAAATCCAGAAAGGCAGGACAGGCCATGGAGAACTGGGAGCCTTGTTATGCTGATGGGCGGGATGTACATTGCCAACAGACACTCGGGAGAAGTGTATGGTGTTTCCTGAAACGTCTAAAAAACAAAGCAACAGAGCCTAGGGCACTTCCACTTATGGTCCTATAGCTTAGGGAAATTAAAATCAAAAAGATACAGCCACCCCAATGTTTGGGACGCCTCTGTTTACAAGAACCTCGTTTACCGTACAAGTTCAATATCACAGAAAGTGAAAAATGGATAAAGAACTTGTGGTACTTACGTACAATGCAGTATCACTCAGCAGTGAAATCTATGTCATCAGCCCCGTAGCAGCACAATGAGTGGATTCAGGTACGATGATTCTAACTGAAATAAGTCACACAGAAAAAGAAACATCATAAGATATCAGTAATACACGGAATGTAAACTTGGCTACACAGGAACTGAATTACAGAACAGAACAGGGTCTCAAATTTAGAAAACCAACTTATGCTTGTTTAAGGGGAAAGGTGAGTTGGGGTGCTGCATAAAACCAGAGATTGAAATGAGCACAGATAAAGTTCCTTAAGCCAAATATGGAATAGACAAGAGCTACTCCTTGCTCAACGAAATGGACTCAACACCGCATATTAAACGCCTAAGAATGTACCTGACTCTTAAGTATCTTAAAACCTATGGATTGCTATGTCTCCGAAAGAGAATCAAGCATGTGTACAGGGACGTAAACGCAGCAGTGATAGGATTGGAGAGGTTCGGTGAGCAAATGAAGACCCTTTGAAGTCATATTGCATGGTACCCATTCCACGGGTTTCAACTACCCAGGTTTAAGGTATTCTTCCTTCAGCTAAAACATGCATGTGGAACCTAGAGTATGATCAACCATGTGATCGGGAGACGTGTTCAAATATGTCTCAGTTTTCGTACCCTGGTACTCGGGTGCAACATTCCAGACGCTTTACTAACACTCTCCCGACTTGGAGAGTCAGTCCCTTTAACCTCCTGTTTGGCCCAGTTTGCAATTTCTGCGGAAGATGAACAGGAATAGCGAGAACCAATGAGAGACTAGCTGGAGGTGTCTGGACGGGCAAATTTAACTCTCATTTCCCACCAGGAAGAGGAAATAACCAAAGGCTCAGCGTGCCGTGCCGGAACCAGATTAGGGCCTGAAGCCATCCTGCGGTGTTGCGGCCAGCTCACAAGAAAACGAGTTGAAGAAAGGAGCTCAGGGGCACTGTAATTCACAAACCTGCAGAGTTATAAATGACAACTATCGTCCAAAAATATACTGAAGTAAGGCTGCCAAGAGGACTTGAAAGCGGGGCAGAATTGCAGGAAACCGATTTCAGGAGGTAGACTGGAATTGCATTGAAAGCATAGGAAAAGAGGCAGAACGTCCACAATGATGCACTTGGCCAAAAAGGGCGTATGCGTTTTTTCCTGAATATATTCAGGAAAAAACGCATACGCCCTTTTTGGCCAACCAAGCAAGCTTGCAAAGGAAATCTGCACTACAATGAAGTCTCACTTCCCCCCGGTCAAAAGGGCCATCTGAAAAAAGTGTAAAATCCAGAAAGGCAGGACAGGCCATGGAGAACTGGGAGCCTTGTTATACTGATGGGCGGGATGTACATTGCCAACAGACACTCGGGAGAAGTGTATGGTGTTTCCTGAAACATCTAAAAAACAAAGCAACAGAGCCTAGGGCACTTCCACTTATGGTCCTATAGCTTAGGGAAATTAAAATCAAAAAGATACAGCCACCCCAATGTTTGGGACGCCTCTGTTTACAAGAACCTCGTTTACCGTACAAGTTCAATATCACAGAAAGTGAAAAATGGATAAAGAACTTGTGGTACTTACGTACAATGCAGTATCACTCAGCAGTGAAATCTATGTCATCAGGCCCGTAGCAGCACAATGAGTGGATTCAGGTACGATGATTCTAACTGAAATAAGTCACACAGAAAAAGAAACATCATAAGATATCAGTAATACACGGAATGTAAACTTGGCTACACAGGAACTGAATTACAGAACAGAACAGGGTCTCAAATTTAGAAAACCAACTTATGCTTGTTTAAGGGGAAAGGTGAGTTGGGGTGCTGCATAAAACCAGAGATTGAAATGAGCACAGATAAAGTTCCTTAAGCCAAATATGGAATAGACAAGAGCTACTCCTTGCTCAACGAAATGGACTCAACACCGCATATTAAACGCCTAAGAATGTACCTGACTCTTAAGTATCTTAAAACCTATGGATTGCTATGTCTCCGAAAGAGAATCAAGCATGTGTACAGGGACATAAACGCAGCAGTGATAGGATTGGAGAGGTTCGGTGAGCAAATGAAGACCCTTTGAAGTCATATTGCATGGTACCCATTCCACGGGTTTCAACTACCCAGGTTTAAGGTATTCTTCCTTCAGCTAAAACATGCATGTGGAACCTAGAGTATGATCAACCATGTGATCGGGAGACGTGTTCAAATATGTCTCAGTTTTCGTACCTGGTACTCGGGTGCAACATTCCAGACGCTTTACTAACACTCTCCCGACTTGGAGAGTCAGTCCCTTTAACCTCCTGTTTGGCCCAGTTTGCAATTTCTGCGGAAGATGAACAGGAATAGCGAGAACCAATGAGAGACTAGCTGGAGGTGTCTGGACGGGCAAATTTAACTCTCATTTCCCACCAGGAAGAGGAAATAACCAAAGGCTCAGCGTGCCGTGCCGGAACCAGATTAGGGCCTGAAGCCATCCTGCGGTGTTGCGGCCAGCTCACAAGAAAACGAGTTGAAGAAAGGAGCTCAGGGGCACTGTAATTCACAAACCTGCAGAGTTATAAATGACAACTATCGTCCAAAAATATACTGAAGTAAGGCTGCCAAGAGGACTTGAAAGCGGGGCAGAATTGCAGGAAACCGATTTCAGGAGGTAGACTGGAATTGCATTGAAAGCATAGGAAAAGAGGCAGAACGTCCACAATGATGCACTTGGCCAAAAAGGGCGTATGCGTTTTTTCCTGAATATATTCAGGAAAAAACGCATACGCCCTTTTTGGCCAACCAAGCAAGCTTGCAAAGGAAATCTGCACTACAATGAAGTCTCACTTCCCCCCGGTCAAAAGGGCCATCTGAAAAAAGTGTAAAATCCAGAAAGGCAGGACAGGCCATGGAGAACTGGGAGCCTTGTTATGCTGATGGGCGGGATGTACATTGCCAACAGACACTCGGGAGAAGTGTATGGTGTTTCCTGAAACGTCTAAAAAACAAAGCAACAGAGCCTAGGGCACTTCCACTTATGGTCCTATAGCTTAGGGAAATTAAAATCAAAAAGATACAGCCACCCCAATGTTTGGGACGCCTCTGTTTACAAGAACCTCGTTTACCGTACAAGTTCAATATCACAGAAAGTGAAAAATGGATAAAGAACTTGTGGTACTTACGTACAATGCAGTATCACTCAGCAGTGAAATCTATGTCATCAGCCCCGTAGCAGCACAATGAGTGGATTCAGGTACGATGATTCTAACTGAAATAAGTCACACAGAAAAAGAAACATCATAAGATATCAGTAATACACGGAATGTAAACTTGGCTACACAGGAACTGAATTACAGAACAGAACAGGGTCTCAAATTTAGAAAACCAACTTATGCTTGTTTAAGGGGAAAGGTGAGTTGGGGTGCTGCATAAAACCAGAGATTGAAATGAGCACAGATAAAGTTCCTTAAGCCAAATATGGAATAGACAAGAGCTACTCCTTGCTCAACGAAATGGACTCAACACCGCATATTAAACGCCTAAGAATGTACCTGACTCTTAAGTATCTTAAAACCTATGGATTGCTATGTCTCCGAAAGAGAATCAAGCATGTGTACAGGGACATAAACGCAGCAGTGATAGGATTGGAGAGGTTCGGTGAGCAAATGAAGACCCTTTGAAGTCATATTGCATGGTACCCATTCCACGGGTTTCAACTACCCAGGTTTAAGGTATTCTTCCTTCAGCTAAAACATGCATGTGGAACCTAGAGTATGATCAACCATGTGATCGGGAGACGTGTTCAAATATGTCTCAGTTTTCGTACCCTGGTACTCGGGTACAACATTCCAGACGCTTTACTAACACTCTCCCGACTTGGAGAGTCAGTCCCTTTAACCTCCTGTTTGGCCCAGTTTGCAATTTCTGCGGAAGATGAACAGGAATAGCGAGAACCAATGAGAGACTAGCTGGAGGTGTCTGGACGGGCAAATTTAACTCTCATTTCCCACCAGGAAGAGGAAATAACCAAAGGCTCAGCGTGCCGTGCCGGAACCAGATTAGGGCCTGAAGCCATCCTGTGGTGTTGCGGCCAGCTCACAAGAAAAGGAGTTGAAGAAAGGAGCTCAGGGGCACTGTAATTCACAAACCTGCAGAGTTATAAATGACAACTATCGTCCAAAAATATACTGAAGTAAGGCTGCCAAGAGGACTTGAAAGCGGGGCAGAATTGCAGGAAACCGATTTCAGGAGGTAGACTGGAATTGCATTGAAAGCATAGGAAAAGAGGCAGAACGTCCACAATGATGCACTTGGCCAAAAAGGGCGTATGCGTTGTTTCCTGAATATATTCAGGAAAAAACGCATACGCCCTTTTTGGCCAACCAAGCAAGCTTGCAAAGGAAATCTGCACTACAATGAAGTCTCACTTCCCCCTGGTCAAAAGGGCCATCTGAAAAAAGTGTAAAATCCAGAAAGGCAGGACAGGCCATGGAGAACTGGGAGCCTTGTTATACTGATGGGCGGGATGTACATTGCCAACAGACACTCGGGAGAAGTGTATGGTGTTTCCTGAAACGTCTAAAAAACAAAGCAACAGAGCCTAGGGCACTTCCACTTATGGTCCTATAGCTTAGGGAAATTAAAATCAAAAAGATACAGCCACCCCAATGTTTGGGACGCCTCTGTTTACAAGAACCTCGTTTACCGTACAAGTTCAATATCACAGAAAGTGAAAAATGGATAAAGAACTTGTGGTACTTACGTACAATGCAGTATCACTCAGCAGTGAAATCTATGTCATCAGGCCCGTAGCAGCACAATGAGTGGATTCAGGTACGATGATTCTAACTGAAATAAGTCACACAGAAAAAGAAACATCATAAGATATCAGTAATACACGGAATGTAAACTTGGCTACACAGGAACTGAATTACAGAACAGAACAGGGTCTCAAATTTAGAAAACCAACTTATGCTTGTTTAAGGGGAAAGGTGAGTTGGGGTGCTGCATAAAACCAGAGATTGAAATGAGCACAGATAAAGTTCCTTAAGCCAAATATGGAATAGACAAGAGCTACTCCTTGCTCAACGAAATGGACTCAACACCGCATATTAAACGCCTCAGAATGTAGCTGACTCTTAAGTATCTTAAAACCTATGGATTGCTATGTCTCCGAAAGAGAATCAAGCATGTGTACAGGGACATAAACGCAGCAGTGATAGGATTGGAGAGGTTCGGTGAGCAAATGAAGACCCTTTGAAGTCATATTGCATGGTACCCATTCCACGGGTTTCAACTACCCAGGTTTAAGGTATTCTTCCTTCAGCTAAAACATGCATGTGGAACCTAGAGTATGATCAACCATGTGATCGGGAGACGTGTTCAAATATGTCTCAGTTTTCGTACCCTGGTACTCGGGTGCAACATTCCAGACGCTTTACTAACACTCTCCCGACTTGGAGAGTCAGTCCCTTTAACCTCCTGTTTGGCCCAGTTTGCAATTTCTGCGGAAGATGAACAGGAATAGCGAGAACCAATGAGAGACTAGCTGGAGGTGTCTGGACGGGCAAATTTAACTCTCATTTCCCACCAGGAAGAGGAAATAACCAAAGGCTCAGCGTGCCGTGCCGGAACCAGATTAGGGCCTGAAGCCATCCTGCGGTGTTGCGGCCAGCTCACAAAAAAGCGAGTTGAAGAAAGGAGCTCAGGGGCACTGTAATTCACAAACCTGCAGAGTTATAAATGACAACTATCGTCCAAAAATATACTGAAGTAAGGCTGCCAAGAGGACTTGAAAGCGGGGCAGAATTGCAGGAAACCGATTTCAGGAGGTAGACTGGAATTGCATTGAAAGCATAGGAAAAGAGGCAGAACGTCCACAATGATGCACTTGGCCAAAAAGGGCGTATGCGTTTTTTCCTGAATATATTCAGGAAAAAACGCATACGCCCTTTTTGGCCAACCAAGCAAGCTTGCAAAGGAAATCTGCACTACAATGAAGTCTCACTTCCCCCCGGTCAAAAGGGCCATCTGAAAAAAGTGTAAAATCCAGAAAGGCAGGACAGGCCATGGAGAACTGGGAGCCTTGTTATGCTGATGGGCGGGATGTAAATTGCCAACAGACACTCGGGAGAAGTGTATGGTGTTTCCTGAAACGTCTAAAAAACAAAGCAACAGAGCCTAGGGCACTTCCACTTATGGTCCTATAGCTTAGGGAAATTAAAATCAAAAAGATACAGCCACCCCAATGTTTGGGACGCCTCTGTTTACAAGAACCTCGTTTACCGTACAAGTTCAATATCACAGAAAGTGAAAAATGGATAAAGAACTTGTGGTACTTACGTACAATGCAGTATCACTCAGCAGTGAAATCTATGTCATCAGGCCCGTAGCAGCACAATGAGTGGATTCAGGTACGATGATTCTAACTGAAATAAGTCACACAGAAAAAGAAACATCATAAGATATCAGTAATACACGGAATGTAAACTTGGCTACACAGGAACTGAATTACAGAACAGAACAGGGTCTCAAATGTAGAAAACCACCTTATGCTTGTTTAAGGGGAAAGGTGAGTTGGGGTGCTGCATAAAACCAGAGATTGAAATGAGCACAGATAAAGTTCCTTAAGCCAAATATGGAATAGACAAGAGCTACTCCTTGCTCAACGAAATGGACTCAACACCGCATATTAAACGCCTAAGAATGTACCTGACTCTTAAGTATCTTAAAACCTATGGATTGCTATGTCTCCGAAAGAGAATCAAGCATGTGTACAGGGACATAAACGCAGCAGTGATAGGATTGGAGAGGTTCGGTGAGCAAATGAAGACCCTTTGAAGTCATATTGCATGGTACCCATTCCACGGGTTTCAACTACCCAGGTTTAAGGTATTCTTCCTTCAGCTAAAACATGCATGTGGAACCTAGAGTATGATCAACCATGTGATCGGGAGACGTGTTCAAATATGTCTCAGTTTTCGTACCCTGGTACTCGGGTGCAACATTCCAGACGCTTTACTAACACTCTCCCGACTTGGAGAGTCAGTCCCTTTAACCTCCTGTTTGGCCCAGTTTGCAATTTCTGCGGAAGATGAACAGGAATAGCGAGAACCAATGAGAGACTAGCTGGAGGTGTCTGGACGGACAAATTTAACTCTCATTTCCCACCAGGAAGAGGAAATAACCAAAGGCTCAGCGTGCCGTGCCGGAACCAGATTAGGGCCTGAAGCCATCCTGCGGTGTTGCGGCCAGCTCACAAGAAAACGAGTTGAAGAAAGGAGCTCAGGGGCACTGTAATTCACAAACCTGCAGAGTTATAAATGACAACTATCGTCCAAAAATATACTGAAGTAAGGCTGCCAAGAGGACTTGAAAGCGGGGCAGAATTGCAGGAAACCGATTTCAGGAGGTAGACTGGAATTGCATTGAAAGCATAGGAAAAGAGGCAGAACGTCCACAATGATGCACTTGGCCAAAAAGGGCGTATGCGTTTTTTCCTGAATATATTCAGGAAAAAACGCATACGCCCTTTTTGGCCAACCAAGCAAGCTTGCAAAGGAAATCTGCACTACAATGAAGTCTCACTTCCCCCCGGTCAAAAGGGCCATCTGAAAAAAGTGTAAAATCCAGAAAGGCAGGACAGGCCATGGAGAACTGGGAGCCTTGTTATGCTGATGGGCGGGATGTAAATTGCCAACAGACACTCGGGAGAAGTGTATGGTGTTTCCTGAAACGTCTAAAAAACAAAGCAACAGAGCCTAGGGCACTTCCACTTATGGTCCTATAGCTTAGGGAAATTAAAATCAAAAAGATACAGCCACCCCAATGTTTGGGACGCCTCTGTTTACAAGAACCTCGTTTACCGTACAAGTTCAATATCACAGAAAGTGAAAAATGGATAAAGAACTTGTGGTACTTACGTACAATGCAGTATCACTCAGCAGTGAAATCTATGTCATCAGGCCCGTAGCAGCACAATGAGTGGATTCAGGTACGATGATTCTAACTGAAATAAGTCACACAGAAAAAGAAACATCATAAGATATCAGTAATACACGGAATGTAAACTTGGCTACACAGGAACTGAATTACAGAACAGAACAGGGTCTCAAATTTAGAAAACCACCTTATTCTTGTTTAAGGGTAAAGGTGAGTTGGGGTGCTGCATAAAACCAGAGATTGAAATGAGCACAGATAAAGTTCCTTAAGCCAAATATGGAATAGACAAGAGCTACTCCTTGCTCAACGAAATGGACTCAACACCGCATATTAAACGCCTAAGAATGTACCTGACTCTTAAGTATCTTAAAACCTATGGATTGCTATGTCTCCGAAAGAGAATCAAGCATGTGTACAGGGACATAAACGCAGCAGTGATAGGATTGGAGAGGTTCGGTGAGCAAATGAAGACCCTTTGAAGTCATATTGCATGGTACCCATTCCACGGGTTTCAACTACCCAGGTTTAAGGTATTCTTCCTTCAGCTAAAACATGCATGTGGAACCTAGAGTATGATCAACCATGTGATCGGGAGACGTGTTCAAATATGTCTCAGTTTTCGTACCCTGGTACTCGGGTGCAACATTCCAGACGCTTTACTAACACTCTCCCGACTTGGAGAGTCAGTCCCTTTAACCTCCTGTTTGGCCCAGTTTGCAATTTCTGCGGAAGATGAACAGGAATAGCGAGAACCAATGAGAGACTAGCTGGAGGTGTCTGGACGGGCAAATTTAACTCTCATTTCCCACCAGGAAGAGGAAATAACCAAAGGCTCAGCGTGCCGTGCCGGAACCAGATTAGGGCCTGAAGCCATCCTGCGGTGTTGCGGCCAGCTCACAAGAAAACGAGTTGAAGAAAGGAGCTCAGGGGCACTGTAATTCACAAACCTGCAGAGTTATAAATGACAACTATCGTCCAAAAATATACTGAAGTAAGGCTGCCAAGAGGACTTGAAAGCGGGGCAGAATTGCAGGAAACCGATTTCAGGAGGTAGACTGGAATTGCATTGAAAGCATAGGAAAAGAGGCAGAACGTCCACAATGATGCACTTGGCCAAAAAGGGCGTATGCGTTTTTTCCTGAATATATTCAGGAAAAAACGCATACGCCCTTTTTGGCCAACCAAGCAAGCTTGCAAAGGAAATCTGCACTACAATGAAGTCTCACTTCCCCCCGGTCAAAAGGGCCATCTGAAAAAAGTGTAAAATCCAGAAAGGCAGGACAGGCCATGGAGAACTGGGAGCCTTGTTATGCTGATGGGCGGGATGTAAATTGCCAACAGACACTCGGGAGAAGTGTATGGTGTTTCCTGAAACGTCTAAAAAACAAAGCAACAGAGCCTAGGGAACTTCCACTTATGGTCCTATAGCTTAGGGAAATTAAAATCAAAAAGATACAGCCACCCCAATGTTTGGGACGCCTCTGTTTACAAGAACCTCGTTTACCGTACAAGTTCAATATCACAGAAAGTGAAAAATGGATAAAGAACTTGTGGTACTTACGTACAATGCAGTATCACTCAGCAGTGAAATCTATGTCATCAGGCCCGTAGCAGCACAATGAGTGGATTCAGGTACGATGATTCTAACTGAAATAAGTCACACAGAAAAAGAAACATCATAAGATATCAGTAATACACGGAATGTAAACTTGGCTACACAGGAACTGAATTACAGAACAGAACAGGGTCTCAAATTTAGAAAACCAACTTATGCTTGTTTAAGGGGAAAGGTGAGTTGGGGTGCTGCATAAAACCAGAGATTGAAATGAGCACAGATAAAGTTCCTTAAGCCAAATATGGAATAGACAAGAGCTACTCCTTGCTCAACGAAATGGACTCAACACCGCATATTAAACGCCTAAGAATGTACCTGACTCTTAAGTATCTTAAAACCTATGGATTGCTATGTCTCCAAAAGAGAATCAAGCATGTGTACAGGGACATAAACGCAGCAGTGATAGGATTGGAGAGGTTCGGTGAGCAAATGAAGACCCTTTGAAGTCATATTGCATGGTACCCATTCCACGGGTTTCAACTACCCAGGTTTAAGGTATTCTTCCTTCAGCTAAAACATGCATGTGGAACCTAGAGTATGATCAACCATGTGATCGGGAGACGTGTTCAAATATGTCTCAGTTTTCGTACCCTGGTACTCGGGTGCAACATTCCAGACGCTTTACTAACACTCTCCCGACTTGGAGAGTCAGTCCCTTTAACCTCCTGTTTGGCCCAGTTTGCAATTTCTGCGGAAGATGAACAGGAATAGCGAGAACCAATGAGAGACTAGCTGGAGGTGTCTGGACGGGCTAATTTAACTCTCATTTCCCACCAGGAAGAGGAAATAACCAAAGGCTCAGCGTGCCGTGCCGGAACCAGATTAGGGCCTGAAGCCATCCTGCGGTGTTGCGGCCAGCTCACAAGAAAGCGAGTTGAAGAAAGGAGCTCAGGGCACTGTAATTCACAAACCTGCAGAGTTATAAATGACAACTATCGTCCAAAAATATACTGAAGTAAGGCTGCCAAGAGGACTTGAAAGCGGGGCAGAATTGCAGGAAACCGATTTCAGGAGGTAGACTGGAATTGCATTGAAAGCATAGGAAAAGAGGCAGAACGTCCACAATGATGCACTTGGCCAAAAAGGGCGTATGCGTTTTTTCCTGAATATATTCAGGAAAAAACGCATACGCCCTTTTTGGCCAACCTAGCAAGCTTGCAAAGGAAATCTGCACTACAATGAAGTCTCACTTCCCCCCGGTCAAGAGGGCCATCTGAAAAAAGTGTAAAATCCAGAAAGGCAGGACAGGCCATGGAGAACTGGGAGCCTTGTTATGCTGATGCGCGGGATGTAAATTGCCAACAGACACTCGGGAGAAGTGTATGGTGTTTCCTGAAACGTCTAAAAAACAAAGCAACAGAGCCTAGGGCACTTCCACTTATGGTCCTATAGCTTAGGGAAATTAAAATCAAAAAGATACAGCCACCCCAATGTTTGGGACGCCTCTGTTTACAAGAACCTCGTTTACCGTACAAGTTCAATATCACAGAAAGTGAAAAATGGATAAAGAACTTGTGGTACTTACGTACAATGCAGTATCACTCAGCAGTGAAATCTATGTCATCAGGCCCGTAGCAGCACAATGAGTGGATTCAGGTACGATGATTCTAACTGAAATAAGTCACACAGAAAAAGAAACATCATAAGATATCAGTAATACACGGAATGTAAACTTGGCTACACAGGAACTGAATTACAGAACAGAACAGGGTCTCAAATTTAGAAAACCAACTTATGCTTGTTTAAGGGGAAAGGTGAGTTGGGGTGCTGCATAAAACCAGAGATTGAAATGAGCACAGATAAAGTTCCTTAAGCCAAATATGGAATAGACAAGAGCTACTCCTTGCTCAACGAAATGGACTCAACACCGCATATTAAACGCCTAAGAATGTACCTGACTCTTAAGTATCTTAAAACCTATGGATTGCTATGTCTCCGAAAGAGAATCAAGCATGTGTACAGGGACGTAAACGCAGCAGTGATAGGATTGGAGAGGTTCGGTGAGCAAATGAAGACCCTTTGAAGTCATATTGCATGGTACCCATTCCACGGGTTTCAACTACCCAGGTTTAAGGTATTCTTCCTTCAGCTAAAACATGCATGTGGAACCTAGAGTATGATCAACCATGTGATCGGGAGACGTGTTCAAATATGTCTCAGTTTTCGTACCCTGGTACTCGGGTGCAACATTCCAGACGCTTTACTAACACTCTCCCGACTTGGAGAGTCAGTCCCTTTAACCTCCTGTTTGCCCCAGTTTGCAATTTCTGCGGAAGATGAACAGGAATAGCGAGAACCAATGAGAGACTAGCTGGAGGTGTCTGGACGGGCAAATTTAACTCTCATTTCCCACCAGGAAGAGGAAATAACCAAAGGCTCAGCGTGCCGTGCCGGAACCAGATTAGGGCCTGAAGCCATCCTGCGGTGTTGCGGCCAGCTCACAAGAAAACGAGTTGAAGAAAGGAGCTCAGGGGCACTGTAATTCACAAACCTGCAGAGTTATAAATGACAACTATCGTCCAAAAATATACTGAAGTAAGGCTGCCAAGAGGACTTGAAAGCGGGGCAGAATTGCAGGAAACCGATTTCAGGAGGTAGACTGGAATTGCATTGAAAGCATAGGAAAAGAGGCAGAACGTCCACAATGATGCACTTGGCCAAAAAGGGCGTATGCGTTTTTTCCTGAATATATTCAGGAAAAAACGCATACGCCCTTTTTGGCCAACCAAGCAAGCTTGCAAAGGAAATCTGCACTACAATGAAGTCTCACTTCCCCCAGGTCAAAAGGGCCATCTGAAAAAAGTGTAAAATCCAGAAAGGCAGGACAGGCCATGGAGAACTGGGAGCCTTGTTATGCTGATGGGCGGGATGTAAATTGCCAACAGACACTCGGGAGAAGTGTATGGTGTTTCCTGAAACATCTAAAAAACAAAGCAACAGAGCCTAGGGCACTTCCACTTATGGTCCTATAGCTTAGGGAAATTAAAATCAAAAAGATACAGCCACCCCAATGTTTGGGACGCCTCTGTTTACAAGAACCTCGTTTACCGTACAAGTTCAATATCACAGAAAGTGAAAAATGGATAAAGAACTTGTGGTACTTACGTACAATGCAGTATCACTCAGCAGTGAAATCTATGTCATCAGGCCCGTAGCAGCACAATGAGTGGATTCAGGTACGATGATTCTAACTGAAATAAGTCACACAGAAAAAGAAACATCATAAGATATCAGTAATACACGGAATGTAAACTTGGCTACACAGGAACTGAATTACAGAACAGAACAGGGTCTCAAATTTAGAAAACCAACTTATGCTTGTTTAAGGGGAAAGGTGAGTTGGGGTGCTGCATAAAACCAGAGATTGAAATGAGCACAGATAAAGTTCCTTAAGCCAAATATGGAATAGACAAGAGCTACTCCTTGCTCAACGAAATGGACTCAACACCGCATATTAAACGCCTAAGAATGTACCTGACTCTTAAGTATCTTAAAACCTATGGATTGCTATGTCTCCGAAAGAGAATCAAGCATGTGTACAGGGACGTAAACGCAGCAGTGATAGGATTGGAGAGGTTCGGTGAGCAAATGAAGACCTTTTGAAGTCATATTGCATGGTACCCATTCCACGGGTTTCAACTACCCAGGTTTAAGGTATTCTTCCTTCAGCTAAAACATGCATGTGGAACCTAGAGTATGATCAACCATGTGATCGGGAGACGTGTTCAAATATGTCTCAGTTTTCGTACCCTGGTACTCGGGTGCAACATTCCAGACGCTTTACTAACACTCTCCCGACTTGGAGAGTCAGTCCCTTTAACCTCCTGTTTGGCCCAGTTTGCAATTTCTGCGGAAGATGAACAGGAATAGCGAGAACCAATGAGAGACTAGCTGGAGGTGTCTGGACGGGCAAATTTAACTCTCATTTCCCACCAGGAAGAGGAAATAACCAAAGGCTCAGCGTGCCGTGCCGGAACCAGATTAGGGCCTGAAGCCATCCTGCGGTGTTGCGGCCAGCTCACAAGAAAACGAGTTGAAGAAAGGAGCTCAGGGGCACTGTAATTCACAAACCTGCAGAGTTATAAATGACAACTATCGTCCAAAAATATACTGAAGTGAGGCTGCCAAGAGGACTTGAAAGCGGGGCAGAATTGCAGGAAACCGATTTCAGGAGGTAGACTGGAATTGCATTGAAAGCATAGGAAAAGAGGCAGAACGTCCACAATGATGCACTTGGCCAAAAAGGGCATATGCGTTTTTTCCTGAATATATTCAGGAAAAAACGCATACGCACTTTTTGGCCAACCAAGCAAGCTTGCAAAGGAAATCTGCACTACAATGAAGTCTCACTTCCCCCCGGTCAAAAGGGCCATCTGAAAAAAGTGTAAAATCCAGAAAGGCAGGACAGGCCATGGAGAACTGGGAGCCTTGTTATGCTGATGGGCGGGATGTAAATTGCCAACAGACACTCGGGAGAAGTGTATGGTGTTTCCTGAAACATCTAAAAAACAAAGCAACAGAGCCTAGGGCACTTCCACTTATGGTCCTATAGCTTAGGGAAATTAAAATCAAAAAGATACAGCCACCCCAATGTTTGGGACGCCTCTGTTTACAAGAACCTCGTTTACCGTACAAGTTCAATATCACAGAAAGTGAAAAATGGATAAAGAACTTGTGGTACTTACGTACAATGCAGTATCACTCAGCAGTGAAATCTATGTCATCAGGCCCGTAGCAACACAATGAGTGGATTCAGGTACGATGATTCTAACTGAAATAAGTCACACAGAAAAAGAAACATCATAAGATATCAGTAATACACGGAATGTAAACTTGGCTACACAGGAACTGAATTACAGAACAGAACAGGGTCTCAAATTTAGAAAACCAACTTATGCTTGTTTAAGGGGAAATGTGAGTTGGGGTGCTGCATAAAACCAGAGATTGAAATGAGCACAGATAAAGTTCCTTAAGCCAAATATGGAATAGACAAGAGCTACTCCTTGCTCAACGAAATGGACTCAACACCGCATATTAAACGCCTAAGAGTGTACCTGACTCTTAAGTATCTTAAAACCTATGGATTGCTATGTCTCCGAAAGAGAATCAAGCATGTGTACAGGGACGTAAACGCAGCAGTGATAGGATTGGAGAGGTTCGGTGAGCAAATGAAGACCCTTTGAAGTCATATTGCATGGTACCCATTCCACGGGTTTCAACTACCCAGGTTTAAGGTATTCTTCCTTCAGCTAAAACATGCATGTGGAACCTAGAGTATGATCAACCATGTGATCGGGAGACGTGTTCAAATATGTCTCAGTTTTCGTACCCTGGTACTCGGGTGCAACATTCCAGACGCTTTACTAACACTCTCCCGACTTGGAGAGTCAGTCCCTTTAACCTCCTGTTTGGCCCAGTTTGCAATTTCTGCGGAAGATGAACAGGAATAGCGAGAACCAATGAGAGACTAGCTGGAGGTGTCTGGACGGGCAAATTTAACTCTCATTTCCCACCAGGAAGAGGAAATAACCAAAGGCTCAGCATGCCGTGCCGGAACCAGATTAGGGCCTGAAGCCATCCTGCGGTGTTGCGGCCAGCTCACAAGAAAACGAGTTGAAGAAAGGAGCTCAGGGGCACTGTAATTCACAAACCTGCAGAGTTATAAATGACAACTATCGTCCAAAAATATACTGAAGTAAGGCTGCCAAGAGGACTTGAAAGCGGGGCAGAATTGCAGGAAACCGATTTCAGGAGGTAGACTGGAATTGCATCGAAAGCATAGGAAAAGAGGCAGAACGTCCACAATGATGCACTTGGCCAAAAAGGGCGTATGCGTTTTTTCCTGAATATATTCAGGAAAAAACGCATACGCCCTTTTTGGCCAACCAAGCAAGCTTGCAAAGGAAATCTGCACTACAATGAAGTCTCACTTCCCCCCGGTCAAAAGGGCCATCTGAAAAAAGTGTAAAATCCAGAAAGGCAGGACAGGCCATGGAGAACTGGGAGCCTTGTTATGCTGATGGGCGGGATGTAAATTGCCAACAGACACTCGGGAGAAGTGTATGGTGTTTCCTGAAACATCTAAAAAACAAAGCAACAGAGCCTAGGGCACTTCCACTTATGGTCCTATAGCTTAGGGAAATTAAAATCAAAAAGATACAGCCACCCCAATGTTTGGGACGCCTCTGTTTACAAGAACCTCGTTTACCGTACAAGTTCAATATCACAGAAAGTGAAAAATGGATAAAGAACTTGTGGTACTTACGTACAATGCAGTATCACTCAGCAGTGAAATCTATGTCATCAGGCCCGTAGCAGCACAATGAGTGGATTCAGGTACGATGATTCTAACTGAAATAAGTCACACAGAAAAAGAAACATCATAAGATATCAGTAATACACGGAATGTAAACTTGGCTACACAGGAACTGAATTACAGAACAGAACAGGGTCTCAAATTTAGAAAACCAACTTATGCTTGTTTAAGGGGAAAGGTGAGTTGGGGTGCTGCATAAAACCAGAGATTGAAATGAGCACAGATAAAGTTCCTTAAGCCAAATATGGAATAGACAAGAGCTACTCCTTGCTCAACGAAATGGACTCAACACCGCATATTAAACGCCTAAGAATGTACCTGACTCTTAAGTATCTTAAAACCTATGGATTGCTATGTCTCCGAAAGAGAATCAAGCATGTGTACAGGGACGTAAACGCAGCAGTGATAGGATTGGAGAGGTTCGGTGAGCAAATGAAGACCCTTTGAAGTCATATTGCATGGTACCCATTCCACGGGTTTCAACTACCCAGGTTTAAGGTATTCTTCCTTCAGCTAAAACATGCATGTGGAACCTAGAGTATGATCAACCATGTGATCGGGAGACGTGTTCAAATATGTCTCAGTTTTCGTACCCTGGTACTCGGGTGCAACATTCCAGACGCTTTACTAACACTCTCCCGACTTGGAGAGTCAGTCCCTTTAACCTCCTGTTTGGCCCAGTTTGCAATTTCTGCGGAAGATGAACAGGAATAGCGAGAACCAATGAGAGACTAGCTGGAGGTGTCTGGACGGGCAAATTTAACTCTCATTTCCCACCAGGAAGAGGAAATAACCAAAGGCTCAGCGTGCCGTGCCGGAACCAGATTAGGGCCTGAAGCCATCCTGCGGTGTTGCGGCCAGCTCACAAGAAAACGAGTTGAAGAAAGGAGCTCAGGGGCACTGTAATTCACAAACCTGCAGAGTTATAAATGACAACTATCGTCCAAAAATATACTGAAGTAAGGCTGCCAAGAGGACTTGAAAGCGGGGCAGAATTGCAGGAAACCGATTTCAGGAGGTAGACTGGAATTGCATCGAAAGCATAGGAAAAGAGGCAGAACGTCCACAATGATGCACTTGGCCAAAAAGGGCGTATGCGTTTTTTCCTGAATATATTCAGGAAAAAACGCATACGCCCTTTTTGGCCAACCAAGCAAGCTTGCAAAGGAAATCTGCACTACAATGAAGTCTCACTTCCCCCCGGTCAAAAGGGCCATCTGAAAAAAGTGTAAAATCCAGAAAGGCAGGACAGGCCATGGAGAACTGGGAGCCTTGTTATGCTGATGGGCGGGATGTAAATTGCCAACAGACACTCGGGAGAAGTGTATGGTGTTTCCTGAAACATCTAAAAAACAAAGCAACAGAGCCTAGGGCACTTCCACTTATGGTCCTATAGCTTAGGGAAATTAAAATCAAAAAGATACAGCCACCCCAATGTTTGGGACGCCTCTGTTTACAAGAACCTCGTTTACCGTACAAGTTCAATATCACAGAAAGTGAAAAATGGATAAAGAACTTGTGGTACTTACGTACAATGCAGTATCACTCAGCAGTGAAATCTATGTCATCAGGCCCGTAGCAGCACAATGAGTGGATTCAGGTACGATGATTCTAACTGAAATAAGTCACACAGAAAAAGAAACATCATAAGATATCAGTAATACACGGAATGTAAACTTGGCTACACAGGAACTGAATTACAGAACAGAACAGGGTCTCAAATTTAGAAAACCAACTTATGCTTGTTTAAGGGGAAAGGTGAGTTGGGGTGCTGCATAAAACCAGAGATTGAAATGAGCACAGATAAAGTTCCTTAAGCCAAATATGGAATAGACAAGAGCTACTCCTTGCTCAACGAAATGGACTCAACACCGCATATTAAACGCCTAAGAGTGTACCTGACTCTTAAGTATCTTAAAACCTATGGATTGCTATGTCTCCGAAAGAGAATCAAGCATGTGTACAGGGACGTAAACGCAGCAGTGATAGGATTGGAGAGGTTCGGTGAGCAAATGAAGACCCTTTGAAGTCATATTGCATGGTACCCATTCCACGGGTTTCAACTACCCAGGTTTAAGGTATTCTTCCTTCAGCTAAAACATGCATGTGGAACCTAGAGTATGATCAACCATGTGATCGGGAGACGTGTTCAAATATGTCTCAGTTTTCGTACCCTGGTACTCGGGTGCAACATTCCAGACGCTTTACTAACACTCTCCCGACTTGGAGAGTCAGTCCCTTTAACCTCCTGTTTGGCCCAGTTTGCAATTTCTGCGGAAGATGAACAGGAATAGCGAGAACCAATGAGAGACTAGCTGGAGGTGTCTGGACGGGCAAATTTAACTCTCATTTCCCACCAGGAAGAGGAAATAACCAAAGGCTCAGCGTGCCGTGCCAGAACCAGATTAGGGCCTGAAGCCATCCTGCGGTGTTGCGGCCAGCTCACAAGAAAGCGAGTTGAAGAAAGGAGCTCAGGGGCACTGTAATTCACAAACCTGCAGAGTTATAAATGACAACTATCGTCCAAAAATATACTGAAGTAAGGCTGCCAAGAGGACTTGAAAGCGGGGCAGAATTGCAGGAAACCGATTTCAGGAGGTAGACTGGAATTGCATCGAAAGCATAGGAAAAGAGGCAGAACGTCCACAATGATGCACTTGGCCAAAAAGGGCGTATGCGTTTTTTCCTGAATATATTCAGGAAAAAACGCATACGCCCTTTTTGGCCAACCAAGCAAGCTTGCAAAGGAAATCTGCACTACAATGAAGTCTCACTTCCCCCCGGTCAAAAGGGCCATCTGAAAAAAGTGTAAAATCCAGAAAGGCAGGACAGGCCATGGAGAACTGGGAGCCTTGTTATGCTGATGGGCGGGATGTAAATTGCCAACAGACACTCGGGAGAAGTGTATGGTGTTTCCTGAAACATCTAAAAAACAAAGCAACAGAGCCTAGGGCACTTCCACTTATGGTCCTATAGCTTAGGGAAATTAAAATCAAAAAGATACAGCCACCCCAATGTTTGGGACGCCTCTGTTTACAAGAACCTCGTTTACCGTACAAGTTCAATATCACAGAAAGTGAAAAATGGATAAAGAACTTGTGGTACTTACGTACAATGCAGTATCACTCAGCAGTGAAATCTATGTCATCAGGCCCGTAGCAGCACAATGAGTGGATTCAGGTACGATGATTCTAACTGAAATAAGTCACACAGAAAAAGAAACATCATAAGATATCAGTAATACACGGAATGTAAACTTGGCTACACAGGAACTGAATTACAGAACAGAACAGGGTCTCAAATTTAGAAAACCAACTTATGCTTGTTTAAGGGGAAAGGTGAGTTGGGGTGCTGCATAAAACCAGAGATTGAAATGAGCACAGATAAAGTTCCTTAAGCCAAATATGGAATAGACAAGAGCTACTCCTTGCTCAACGAAATGGACTCAACACCGCATATTAAACGCCTAAGAGTGTACCTGACTCTTAAGTATCTTAAAACCTATGGATTGCTATGTCTCCGAAAGAGAATCAAGCATGTGTACAGGGACGTAAACGCAGCAGTGATAGGATTGGAGAGGTTCGGTGAGCAAATGAAGACCCTTTGAAGTCATATTGCATGGTACCCATTCCACGGGTTTCAACTACCCAGGTTTAAGGTATTCTTCCTTCAGCTAAAACATGCATGTGGAACCTAGAGTATGATCAACCATGTGATCGGGAGACGTGTTCAAATATGTCTCAGTTTTCGTACCCTGGTACTCGGGTGCAACATTCCAGACGCTTTACTAACACTCTCCCGACTTGGAGAGTCAGTCCCTTTAACCTCCTGTTTGGCCCAGTTTGCAATTTCTGCGGAAGATGAACAGGAATAGCGAGAACCAATGAGAGACTAGCTGGAGGTGTCTGGACGGGCAAATTTAACTCTCATTTCCACCAGGAAGAGGAAATAACCAAAGGCTCAGCGTGCCGTGCCGGAACCAGATTAGGGCCTGAAGCCATCCTGCGGTGTTGCGGCCAGCTCACAAGAAAGCGAGTTGAAGAAAGGAGCTCAGGGGCACTGTAATTCACAAACCTGCAGAGTTATAAATGACAACTATCGTCCAAAAATATACTGAAGTAAGGCTGCCAAGAGGACTTGAAAGCGGGGCAGAATTGCAGGAAACCGATTTCAGGAGGTAGACTGGAATTGCATTGAAAGCATAGGAAAAGAGGCAGAACGTCCACAATGATGCACTTGGCCAAAAAGGGCGTATGCGTTTTTTCCTGAATATATTCAGGAAAAAACGCATACGCCCTTTTTGGCCAACCAAGCAAGCTTGCAAAGGAAATCTGCACTACAATGAAGTCTCACTTCCCCCCGGTCAAAAGGGCCATCTGAAAAAAGTGTAAAATCCAGAAAGGCAGGACAGGCCATGGAGAACTGGGAGCCTTGTTATGCTGATGGGCGGGATGTAAATTGCCAACAGACACTCGGGAGAAGTGTATGGTGTTTCCTGAAACATCTAAAAAACAAAGCAACAGAGCCTAGGGCACTTCCACTTATGGTCCTATAGCTTAGGGAAATTAAAATCAAAAAGATACAGCCACCCCAATGTTTGGGACGCCTCTGTTTACAAGAACCTCGTTTACCGTACAAGTTCAATATCACAGAAAGTGAAAAATGGATAAAGAACTTGTGGTACTTACGTACAATGCAGTATCACTCAGCAGTGAAATCTATGTCATCAGGCCCGTAGCAGCACAATGAGTGGATTCAGGTACGATGATTCTAACTGAAATAAGTCACACAGAAAAAGAAACATCATAAGATATCAGTAATACACGGAATGTAAACTTGGCTACACAGGAACTGAATTACAGAACAGAACAGGGTCTCAAATTTAGAAAACCAACTTATGCTTGTTTAAGGGGAAAGGTGAGTTGGGGTGCTGCATAAAACCAGAGATTGAAATGAGCACAGATAAAGTTCCTTAAGCCAAATATGGAATAGACAAGAGCTACTCCTTGCTCAACGAAATGGACTCAACACCGCATATTAAACGCCTAAGAGTGTACCTGACTCTTAAGTATCTTAAAACCTATGGATTGCTATGTCTCCGAAAGAGAATCAAGCATGTGTACAGGGACGTAAACGCAGCAGTGATAGGATTGGAGAGGTTCGGTGAGCAAATGAAGACCCTTTGAAGTCATATTGCATGGTACCCATTCCACGGGTTTCAACTACCCAGGTTTAAGGTATTCTTCCTTCAGCTAAAACATGCATGTGGAACCTAGAGTATGATCAACCATGTGATCGGGAGACGTGTTCAAATATGTCTCAGTTTTCGTACCCTGGTACTCGGGTGCAACATTCCAGACGCTTTACTAACACTCTCCCGACTTGGAGAGTCAGTCCCTTTAACCTCCTGTTTGGCCCAGTTTGCAATTTCTGCGGAAGATGAACAGGAATAGCGAGAACCAATGAGAGACTAGCTGGAGGTGTCTGGACGGGCAAATTTAACTCTCATTTCCCACCAGGAAGAGGAAATAACCAAAGGCTCAGCGTGCCGTGCCGGAACCAGATTAGGGCCTGAAGCCATCCTGCGGTGTTGCGGCCAGCTCACAAGAAAGCGAGTTGAAGAAAGGAGCTCAGGGGCACTGTAATTCACAAACCTGCAGAGTTATAAATGACAACTATCGTCCAAAAATATACTGAAGTAAGGCTGCCAAGAGGACTTGAAAGCGGGGCAGAATTGCAGGAAACCGATTTCAGGAGGTAGACTGGAATTGCATTGAAAGCATAGGAAAAGAGGCAGAACGTCCACAATGATGCACTTGGCCAAAAAGGGCGTATGCGTTTTTTCCTGAATATATTCAGGAAAAAACGCATACGCCCTTTTTGGCCAACCAAGCAAGCTTGCAAAGGAAATCTGCACTACAATGAAGTCTCACTTCCCCCGGTCAAAAGGGCCATCTGAAAAAAGTGTAAAATCCAGAAAGGCAGGACAGGCCATGGAGAACTGGGAGCCTTGTTATGCTGATGGGCGGGATGTAAATTGCCAACAGACACTCGGGAGAAGTGTATGGTGTTTCCTGAAACATCTAAAAAACAAAGCAACAGAGCCTAGGGCACTTCCACTTATGGTCCTATAGCTTAGGGAAATTAAAATCAAAAAGATACAGCCACCCCAATGTTTGGGACGCCTCTGTTTACAAGAACCTCGTTTACCGTACAAGTTCAATATCACAGAAAGTGAAAAATGGATAAAGAACTTGTGGTACTTACGTACAATGCAGTATCACTCAGCAGTGAAATCTATGTCATCAGGCCCGTAGCAGCACAATGAGTGGATTCAGGTACGATGATTCTAACTGAAATAAGTCACACAGAAAAAGAAACATCATAAGATATCAGTAATACACGGAATGTAAACTTGGCTACACAGGACTGAATTACAGAACAGAACAGGGTCTCAAATTTAGAAAACCAACTTATGCTTGTTTAAGGGGAAAGGTGAGTTGGGGTGCTGCATAAAACCAGAGATTGAAATGAGCACAGATAAAGTTCCTTAAGCCAAATATGGAATAGACAAGAGCTACTCCTTGCTCAACGAAATGGACTCAACACCGCATATTAAACGCCTAAGAGTGTACCTGCTGACTCTTAAGTATCTTAAAACCTATGGATTGCTATGTCTCCGAAAGAGAATCAAGCATGTGTACAGGGACGTAAACGCAGCAGTGATAGGATTGGAGAGGTTCGGTGAGCAAATGAAGACCCTTTGAAGTCATATTGCATGGTACCCATTCCACGGGTTTCAACTACCCAGGTTTAAGGTATTCTTCCTTCAGCTAAAACATGCATGTGGAACCTAGAGTATGATCAACCATGTGATCGGGAGACGTGTTCAAATATGTCTCAGTTTTCGTACCCTGGTACTCGGGTGCAACATTCCAGACGCTTTACTAACACTCTCCCGACTTGGAGAGTCAGTCCCTTTAACCTCCTGTTTGGCCCAGTTTGCAATTTCTGCGGAAGATGAACAGGAATAGCGAGAACCAATGAGAGACTAGCTGGAGGTGTCTGGACGGGCAAATTTAACTCTCATTTCCCACCAGGAAGAGGAAATAACCAAAGGCTCAGCGTGCCGTGCCGGAACCAGATTAGGGCCTGAAGCCATCCTGCGGTGTTGCGGCCAGCTCACAAGAAAGCGAGTTGAAGAAAGGAGCTCAGGGGCACTGTAATTCACAAACCTGCAGAGTTATAAATGACAACTATCGTCCAAAAATATACTGAAGTAAGGCTGCCAAGAGGACTTGAAAGCGGGGCAGAATTGCAGGAAACCGATTTCAGGAGGTAGACTGGAATTGCATCGAAAGCATAGGAAAAGAGGCAGAACGTCCACAATGATGCACTTGGCCAAAAAGGGCGTATGCGTTTTTTCCTGAATATATTCAGGAAAAAACGCATACGCCCTTTTTGGCCAACCAAGCAAGCTTGCAAAGGAAATCTGCACTACAATGAAGTCTCACTTCCCCCCGGTCAAAAGGGCCATCTGAAAAAAGTGTAAAATCCAGAAAGGCAGGACAGGCCATGGAGAACTGGGAGCCTTGTTATGCTGATGGGCGGGATGTAAATTGCCAACAGACACTCGGGAGAAGTGTATGGTGTTTCCTGAAACATCTAAAAAACAAAGCAACAGAGCCTAGGGCACTTCCACTTATGGTCCTATAGCTTAGGGAAATTAAAATCAAAAAGATACAGCCACCCCAATGTTTGGGACGCCTCTGTTTACAAGAACCTCGTTTACCGTACAAGTTCAATATCACAGAAAGTGAAAAATGGATAAAGAACTTGTGGTACTTACGTACAATGCAGTATCACTCAGCAGTGAAATCTATGTCATCAGGCCCGTAGCAGCACAATGAGTGGATTCAGGTACGATGATTCTAACTGAAATAAGTCACACAGAAAAAGAAACATCATAAGATATCAGTAATACACGGAATGTAAACTTGGCTACACAGGAACTGAATTACAGAACAGAACAGGGTCTCAAATTTAGAAAACCAACTTATGCTTGTTTAAGGGGAAAGGTGAGTTGGGGTGCTGCATAAAACCAGAGATTGAAATGAGCACAGATAAAGTTCCTTAAGCCAAATATGGAATAGACAAGAGCTACTCCTTGCTCAACGAAATGGACTCAACACCGCATATTAAACGCCTAAGAATGTACCTGACTCTTAAGTATCTTAAAACCTATGGATTGCTATGTCTCCGAAAGAGAATCAAGCATGTGTACAGGGACGTAAACGCAGCAGTGATAGGATTGGAGAGGTTCGGTGAGCAAATGAAGACCCTTTGAAGTCATATTGCATGGTACCCATTCCACGGGTTTCAACTACCCAGGTTTAAGGTATTCTTCCTTCAGCTAAAACATGCATGTGGAACCTAGAGTATGATCAACCATGTGATCGGGAGACGTGTTCAAATATGTCTCAGTTTTCGTACCCTGGTACTCGGGTGCAACATTCCAGACGCTTTACTAACACTCTCCCGACTTGGAGAGTCAGTCCCTTTAACCTCCTGTTTGGCCCAGTTTGCAATTTCTGCGGAAGATGAACAGGAATAGCGAGAACCAATGAGAGACTAGCTGGAGGTGTCTGGACGGGCAAATTTAACTCTCATTTCCCACCAGGAAGAGGAAATAACCAAAGGCTCAGCGTGCCGTGCCGGAACCAGATTAGGGCCTGAAGCCATCCTGCGGTGTTGCGGCCAGCTCACAAGAAAACGAGTTGAAGAAAGGAGCTCAGGGGCACTGTAATTCACAAACCTGCAGAGTTATAAATGACAACTATCGTCCAAAAATATACTGAAGTAAGGCTGCCAAGAGGACTTGAAAGCGGGGCAGAATTGCAGGAAACCGATTTCAGGAGGTAGACTGGAATTGCATCGAAAGCATAGGAAAAGAGGCAGAACGTCCACAATGATGCACTTGGCCAAAAAGGGCTTATGCGTTTTTTCCTGAATATATTCAGGAAAAAACGCATACGCCCTTTTTGGCCAACCAAGCAAGCTTGCAAAGGAAATCTGCACTACAATGAAGTCTCACTTCCCCCCGGTCAAAAGGGCCATCTGAAAAAAGTGTAAAATCCAGAAAGGCAGGACAGGCCATGGAGAACTGGGAGCCTTGTTATGCTGATGGGCGGGATGTAAATTGCCAACAGACACTCGGGAGAAGTGTATGGTGTTTCCTGAAACATCTAAAAAACAAAGCAACAGAGCCTAGGGCACTTCCACTTATGGTCCTATAGCTTAGGGAAATTAAAATCAAAAAGATACAGCCACCCCAATGTTTGGGACGCCTCTGTTTACAAGAACCTCGTTTACCGTACAAGTTCAATATCACAGAAAGTGAAAAATGGATAAAGAACTTGTGGTACTTACGTACAATGCAGTATCACTCAGCAGTGAAATCTATGTCATCAGGCCCGTAGCAGCACAATGAGTGGATTCAGGTACGATGATTCTAACTGAAATAAGTCACACAGAAAAAGAAACATCATAAGATATCAGTAATACACGGAATGTAAACTTGGCTACACAGGAACTGAATTACAGAACAGAACAGGGTCTCAAATTTAGAAAACCAACTTATGCTTGTTTAAGGGGAAAGGTGAGTTGGGGTGCTGCATAAAACCAGAGATTGAAATGAGCACAGATAAAGTTCCTTAAGCCAAATATGGAATAGACAAGAGCTACTCCTTGCTCAACGAAATGGACTCAACACCGCATATTAAACGCCTAAGAGTGTACCTGACTCTTAAGTATCTTAAAACCTATGGATTGCTATGTCTCCGAAAGAGAATCAAGCATGTGTACAGGGACGTAAACGCAGCAGTGATAGGATTGGAGAGGTTCGGTGAGCAAATGAAGACCCTTTGAAGTCATATTGCATGGTACCCATTCCACGGGTTTCAACTACCCAGGTTTAAGGTATTCTTCCTTCAGCTAAAACATGCATGTGGAACCTAGAGTATGATCAACCATGTGATCGGGAGACGTGTTCAAATATGTCTCAGTTTTCGTACCCTGGTACTCGGGTGCAACATTCCAGACGCTTTACTAACACTCTCCCGACTTGGAGAGTCAGTCCCTTTAACCTCCTGTTTGGCCCAGTTTGCAATTTCTGCGGAAGATGAACAGGAATAGCGAGAACCAATGAGAGACTAGCTGGAGGTGTCTGGACGGGCAAATTTAACTCTCATTTCCCACCAGGAAGAGGAAATAACCAAAGGCTCAGCGTGCCGTGCCGGAACCAGATTAGGGCCTGAAGCCATCCTGCGGTGTTGCGGCCAGCTCACAAGAAAGCGAGTTGAAGAAAGGAGCTCAGGGGCACTGTAATTCACAAACCTGCAGAGTTATAAATGACAACTATCGTCCAAAAATATACTGAAGTAAGGCTGCCAAGAGGACTTGAAAGCGGGGCAGAATTGCAGGAAACCGATTTCAGGAGGTAGACTGGAATTGCATTGAAAGCATAGGAAAAGAGGCAGAACGTCCACAATGATGCACTTGGCCAAAAAGGGCGTATGCGTTTTTTCCTGAATATATTCAGGAAAAAACGCATACGCCCTTTTTGGCCAACCAAGCAAGCTTGCAAAGGAAATCTGCACTACAATGAAGTCTCACTTCCCCCTGGTCAAAAGGGCCATCTGAAAAAAGTGTAAAATCCAGAAAGGCAGGACAGGCCATGGAGAACTGGGAGCCTTGTTATGCTGATGGGCGGGATGTAAATTGCCAACAGACACTCGGGAGAAGTGTATGGTGTTTCCTGAAACATCTAAAAAACAAAGCAACAGAGCCTAGGGCACTTCCACTTATGGTCCTATAGCTTAGGGAAATTAAAATCAAAAAGATACAGCCACCCCAATGTTTGGGACGCCTCTGTTTACAAGAACCTCGTTTACCGTACAAGTTCAATATCACAGAAAGTGAAAAATGGATAAAGAACTTGTGGTACTTACGTACAATGCAGTATCACTCAGCAGTGAAATCTATGTCATCAGGCCCGTAGCAGCACAATGAGTGGATTCAGGTACGATGATTCTAACTGAAATAAGTCACACAGAAAAAGAAACATCATAAGATATCAGTAATACACGGAATGTAAACTTGGCTACACAGGAACTGAATTACAGAACAGAACAGGGTCTCAAATTTAGAAAACCAACTTATGCTTGTTTAAGGGGAAAGGTGAGTTGGGGTGCTGCATAAAACCAGAGATTGAAATGAGCACAGATAAAGTTCCTTAAGCCAAATATGGAATAGACAAGAGCTACTCCTTGCTCAACGAAATGGACTCAACACCGCATATTAAACGCCTAAGAGTGTACCTGACTCTTAAGTATCTTAAAACCTATGGATTGCTATGTCTCCGAAAGAGAATCAAGCATGTGTACAGGGACGTAAACGCAGCAGTGATAGGATTGGAGAGGTTCGGTGAGCAAATGAAGACCCTTTGAAGTCATATTGCATGGTACCCATTCCACGGGTTTCAACTACCCAGGTTTAAGGTATTCTTCCTTCAGCTAAAACATGCATGTGGAACCTAGAGTATGATCAACCATGTGATCGGGAGACGTGTTCAAATATGTCTCAGTTTTCGTACCCTGGTACTCGGGTGCAACATTCCAGACGCTTTACTAACACTCTCCCGACTTGGAGAGTCAGTCCCTTTAACCTCCTGTTTGGCCCAGTTTGCAATTTCTGCGGAAGATGAACAGGAATAGCGAGAACCAATGAGAGACTAGCTGGAGGTGTCTGGACGGGCAAATTTAACTCTCATTTCCCACCAGGAAGAGGAAATAACCAAAGGCTCAGCGTGCCGTGCCGGAACCAGATTAGGGCCTGAAGCCATCCTGCGGTGTTGCGGCCAGCTCACAAGAAAGCGAGTTGAAGAAAGGAGCTCAGGGGCACTGTAATTCACAAACCTGCAGAGTTATAAATGACAACTATCGTCCAAAAATATACTGAAGTAAGGCTGCCAAGAGGACTTGAAAGCGGGGCAGAATTGCAGGAAACCGATTTCAGGAGGTAGACTGGAATTGCATTGAAAGCATAGGAAAAGAGGCAGAACGTCCACAATGATGCACTTGGCCAAAAAGGGCGTATGCGTTTTTTCCTGAATATATTCAGGAAAAAACGCATACGCCCTTTTTGGCCAACCAAGCAAGCTTGCAAAGGAAATCTGCACTACAATGAAGTCTCACTTCCCCCCGGTCAAAAGGGCCATCTGAAAAAAGTGTAAAATCCAGAAAGGCAGGACAGGCCATGGAGAACTGGGAGCCTTGTTATGCTGATGGGCGGGATGTAAATTGCCAACAGACACTCGGGAGAAGTGTATGGTGTTTCCTGAAACATCTAAAAAACAAAGCAACAGAGCCTAGGGCACTTCCACTTATGGTCCTATAGCTTAGGGAAATTAAAATCAAAAAGATACAGCCACCCCAATGTTTGGGACGCCTCTGTTTACAAGAACCTCGTTTACCGTACAAGTTCAATATCACAGAAAGTGAAAAATGGATAAAGAACTTGTGGTACTTACGTACAATGCAGTATCACTCAGCAGTGAAATCTATGTCATCAGGCCCGTAGCAGCACAATGAGTGGATTCAGGTACGATGATTCTAACTGAAATAAGTCACACAGAAAAAGAAACATCATAAGATATCAGTAATACACGGAATGTAAACTTGGCTACACAGGAACTGAATTACAGAACAGAACAGGGTCTCAAATTTAGAAAACCAACTTATGCTTGTTTAAGGGGAAAGGTGAGTTGGGGTGCTGCATAAAACCAGAGATTGAAATGAGCACAGATAAAGTTCCTTAAGCCAAATATGGAATAGACAAGAGCTACTCCTTGCTCAACGAAATGGACTCAACACCGCATATTAAACGCCTAAGAGTGTACCTGACTCTTAAGTATCTTAAAACCTATGGATTGCTATGTCTCCGAAAGAGAATCAAGCATGTGTACAGGGACGTAAACGCAGCAGTGATAGGATTGGAGAGGTTCGGTGAGCAAATGAAGACCCTTTGAAGTCATATTGCATGGTACCCATTCCACGGGTTTCAACTACCCAGGTTTAAGGTATTCTTCCTTCAGCTAAAACATGCATGTGGAACCTAGAGTATGATCAACCATGTGATCGGGAGACGTGTTCAAATATGTCTCAGTTTTCGTACCCTGGTACTCGGGTGCAACATTCCAGACGCTTTACTAACACTCTCCCGACTTGGAGAGTCAGTCCCTTTAACCTCCTGTTTGGCCCAGTTTGCAATTTCTGCGGAAGATGAACAGGAATAGCGAGAACCAATGAGAGACTAGCTGGAGGTGTCTGGACGGGCAAATTTAACTCTCATTTCCCACCAGGAAGAGGAAATAACCAAAGGCTCAGCGTGCCGTGCCGGAACCAGATTAGGGCCTGAAGCCATCCTGCGGTGTTGCGGCCAGCTCACAAGAAAGCGAGTTGAAGAAAGGAGCTCAGGGGCACTGTAATTCACAAACCTGCAGAGTTATAAATGACAACTATCGTCCAAAAATATACTGAAGTAAGGCTGCCAAGAGGACTTGAAAGCGGGGCAGAATTGCAGGAAACCGATTTCAGGAGGTAGACTGGAATTGCATCGAAAGCATAGGAAAAGAGGCAGAACGTCCACAATGATGCACTTGGCCAAAAAGGGCGTATGCGTTTTTTCCTGAATATATTCAGGAAAAAACGCATACGCCCTTTTTGGCCAACCAAGCAAGCTTGCAAAGGAAATCTGCACTACAATGAAGTCTCACTTCCCCCCGGTCAAAAGGGCCATCTGAAAAAAGTGTAAAATCCAGAAAGGCAGGACAGGCCATGGAGAACTGGGAGCCTTGTTATGCTGATGGGCGGGATGTAAATTGCCAACAGACACTCGGGAGAAGTGTATGGTGTTTCCTGAAACATCTAAAAAACAAAGCAACAGAGCCTAGGGCACTTCCACTTATGGTCCTATAGCTTAGGGAAATTAAAATCAAAAAGATACAGCCACCCCAATGTTTGGGACGCCTCTGTTTACAAGAACCTCGTTTACCGTACAAGTTCAATATCACAGAAAGTGAAAAATGGATAAAGAACTTGTGGTACTTACGTACAATGCAGTATCACTCAGCAGTGAAATCTATGTCATCAGGCCCGTAGCAGCACAATGAGTGGATTCAGTACGATGATTCTAACTGAAATAAGTCACACAGAAAAAGAAACATCATAAGATATCAGTAATACACGGAATGTAAACTTGGCTACACAGGAACTGAATTACAGAACAGAACAGGGTCTCAAATTTAGAAAACCAACTTATGCTTGTTTAAGGGGAAAGGTGAGTTGGGGTGCTGCATAAAACCAGAGATTGAAATGAGCACAGATAAAGTTCCTTAAGCCAAATATGGAATAGACAAGAGCTACTCCTTGCTCAACGAAATGGACTCAACACCGCATATTAAACGCCTAAGAATGTACCTGACTCTTAAGTATCTTAAAACCTATGGATTGCTATGTCTCCGAAAGAGAATCAAGCATGTGTACAGGGACGTAAACGCAGCAGTGATAGGATTGGAGAGGTTCGGTGAGCAAATGAAGACCCTTTGAAGTCATATTGCATGGTACCCATTCCACGGGTTTCAACTACCCAGGTTTAAGGTATTCTTCCTTCAGCTAAAACATGCATGTGGAACCTAGAGTATGATCAACCATGTGATCGGGAGACGTGTTCAAATATGTCTCAGTTTTCGTACCCTGGTACTCGGGTGCAACATTCCAGACGCTTTACTAACACTCTCCCGACTTGGAGAGTCAGTCCCTTTAACCTCCTGTTTGGCCCAGTTTGCAATTTCTGCGGAAGATGAACAGGAATAGCGAGAACCAATGAGAGACTAGCTGGAGGTGTCTGGACGGGCAAATTTAACTCTCATTTCCCACCAGGAAGAGGAAATAACCAAAGGCTCAGCGTGCCGTGCCGGAACCAGATTAGGGCCTGAAGCCATCCTGCGGTGTTGCGGCCAGCTCACAAGAAAACGAGTTGAAGAAAGGAGCTCAGGGGCACTGTAATTCACAAACCTGCAGAGTTATAAATGACAACTATCGTCCAAAAATATACTGAAGTAAGGCTGCCAAGAGGACTTGAAAGCGGGGCAGAATTGCAGGAAACCGATTTCAGGAGGTAGACTGGAATTGCATCGAAAGCATAGGAAAAGAGGCAGAACGTCCACAATGATGCACTTGGCCAAAAAGGGCTTATGCGTTTTTTCCTGAATATATTCAGGAAAAAACGCATACGCCCTTTTTGGCCAACCAAGCAAGCTTGCAAAGGAAATCTGCACTACAATGAAGTCTCACTTCCCCCCGGTCAAAAGGGCCATCTGAAAAAAGTGTAAAATCCAGAAAGGCAGGACAGGCCATGGAGAACTGGGAGCCTTGTTATGCTGATGGGCGGGATGTAAATTGCCAACAGACACTCGGGAGAAGTGTATGGTGTTTCCTGAAACATCTAAAAAACAAAGCAACAGAGCCTAGGGCACTTCCACTTATGGTCCTATAGCTTAGGGAAATTAAAATCAAAAAGATACAGCCACCCCAATGTTTGGGACGCCTCTGTTTACAAGAACCTCGTTTACCGTACAAGTTCAATATCACAGAAAGTGAAAAATGGATAAAGAACTTGTGGTACTTACGTACAATGCAGTATCACTCAGCAGTGAAATCTATGTCATCAGGCCCGTAGCAGCACAATGAGTGGATTCAGGTACGATGATTCTAACTGAAATAAGTCACACAGAAAAAGAAACATCATAAGATATCAGTAATACACGGAATGTAAACTTGGCTACACAGGAACTGAATTACAGAACAGAACAGGGTCTCAAATTTAGAAAACCAACTTATGCTTGTTTAAGGGGAAAGGTGAGTTGGGGTGCTGCATAAAACCAGAGATTGAAATGAGCACAGATAAAGTTCCTTAAGCCAAATATGGAATAGACAAGAGCTACTCCTTGCTCAACGAAATGGACTCAACACCGCATATTAAACGCCTAAGAGTGTACCTGACTCTTAAGTATCTTAAAACCTATGGATTGCTATGTCTCCGAAAGAGAATCAAGCATGTGTACAGGGACGTAAACGCAGCAGTGATAGGATTGGAGAGGTTCGGTGAGCAAATGAAGACCCTTTGAAGTCATATTGCATGGTACCCATTCCACGGGTTTCAACTACCCAGGTTTAAGGTATTCTTCCTTCAGCTAAAACATGCATGTGGAACCTAGAGTATGATCAACCATGTGATCGGGAGACGTGTTCAAATATGTCTCAGTTTTCGTACCCTGGTACTCGGGTGCAACATTCCAGACGCTTTACTAACACTCTCCCGACTTGGAGAGTCAGTCCCTTTAACCTCCTGTTTGGCCCAGTTTGCAATTTCTGCGGAAGATGAACAGGAATAGCGAGAACCAATGAGAGACTAGCTGGAGGTGTCTGGACGGGCAAATTTAACTCTCATTTCCCACCAGGAAGAGGAAATAACCAAAGGCTCAGCGTGCCGTGCCGGAACCAGATTAGGGCCTGAAGCCATCCTGCGGTGTTGCGGCCAGCTCACAAGAAAGCGAGTTGAAGAAAGGAGCTCAGGGGCACTGTAATTCACAAACCTGCAGAGTTATAAATGACAACTATCGTCCAAAAATATACTGAAGTAAGGCTGCCAAGAGGACTTGAAAGCGGGGCAGAATTGCAGGAAACCGATTTCAGGAGGTAGACTGGAATTGCATCGAAAGCATAGGAAAAGAGGCAGAACGTCCACAATGATGCACTTGGCCAAAAAGGGCGTATGCGTTTTTTCCTGAATATATTCAGGAAAAAACGCATACGCCCTTTTTGGCCAACCAAGCAAGCTTGCAAAGGAAATCTGCACTACAATGAAGTCTCACTTCCCCCCGGTCAAAAGGGCCATCTGAAAAAAGTGTAAAATCCAGAAAGGCAGGACAGGCCATGGAGAACTGGGAGCCTTGTTATGCTGATGGGCGGGATGTAAATTGCCAACAGACACTCGGGAGAAGTGTATGGTGTTTCCTGAAACATCTAAAAAACAAAGCAACAGAGCCTAGGGCACTTCCACTTATGGTCCTATAGCTTAGGGAAATTAAAATCAAAAAGATACAGCCACCCCAATGTTTGGGACGCCTCTGTTTACAAGAACCTCGTTTACCGTACAAGTTCAATATCACAGAAAGTGAAAAATGGATAAAGAACTTGTGGTACTTACGTACAATGCAGTATCACTCAGCAGTGAAATCTATGTCATCAGGCCCGTAGCAGCACAATGAGTGGATTCAGGTACGATGATTCTAACTGAAATAAGTCACACAGAAAAAGAAACATCATAAGATATCAGTAATACACGGAATGTAAACTTGGCTACACAGGAACTGAATTACAGAACAGAACAGGGTCTCAAATGTAGAAAACCAACTTATGCTTGTTTAAGGGGAAAGGTGAGTTGGGGTGCTGCATAAAACCAGAGATTGAAATGAGCACAGATAAAGTTCCTTAAGCCAAATATGGAATAGACAAGAGCTACTCCTTGCTCAACGAAATGGACTCAACACCGCATATTAAACGCCTAAGAGTGTACCTGACTCTTAAGTATCTTAAAACCTATGGATTGCTATGTCTCCGAAAGAGAATCAAGCATGTGTACAGGGACGTAAACGCAGCAGTGATAGGATTGGAGAGGTTCGGTGAGCAAATGAAGACCCTTTGAAGTCATATTGCATGGTACCCATTCCACGGGTTTCAACTACCCAGGTTTAAGGTATTCTTCCTTCAGCTAAAACATGCATGTGGAACCTAGAGTATGATCAACCATGTGATCGGGAGACGTGTTCAAATATGTCTCAGTTTTCGTACCCTGGTACTCGGGTGCAACATTCCAGACGCTTTACTAACACTCTCCCGACTTGGAGAGTCAGTCCCTTTAACCTCCTGTTTGGCCCAGTTTGCAATTTCTGCGGAAGATGAACAGGAATAGCGAGAACCAATGAGAGACTAGCTGGAGGTGTCTGGACGGGCAAATTTAACTCTCATTTCCCACCAGGAAGAGGAAATAACCAAAGGCTCAGCGTGCCGTGCCGGAACCAGATTAGGGCCTGAAGCCATCCTGCGGTGTTGCGGCCAGCTCACAAGAAAGCGAGTTGAAGAAAGGAGCTCAGGGGCACTGTAATTCACAAACCTGCAGAGTTATAAATGACAACTATCGTCCAAAAATATACTGAAGTAAGGCTGCCAAGAGGACTTGAAAGCGGGGCAGAATTGCAGGAAACCGATTTCAGGAGGTAGACTGGAATTGCATCGAAAGCATAGGAAAAGAGGCAGAACGTCCACAATGATGCACTTGGCCAAAAAGGGCGTATGCGTTTTTTCCTGAATATATTCAGGAAAAAACGCATACGCCCTTTTTGGCCAACCAAGCAAGCTTGCAAAGGAAATCTGCACTACAATGAAGTCTCACTTCCCCCCGGTCAAAAGGGCCATCTGAAAAAAGTGTAAAATCCAGAAAGGCAGGACAGGCCATGGAGAACTGGGAGCCTTGTTATGCTGATGGGCGGGATGTAAATTGCCAACAGACACTCGGGAGAAGTGTATGGTGTTTCCTGAAACATCTAAAAAACAAAGCAACAGAGCCTAGGGCACTTCCACTTATGGTCCTATAGCTTAGGGAAATTAAAATCAAAAAGATACAGCCACCCCAATGTTTGGGACGCCTCTGTTTACAAGAACCTCGTTTACCGTACAAGTTCAATATCACAGAAAGTGAAAAATGGATAAAGAACTTGTGGTACTTACGTACAATGCAGTATCACTCAGCAGTGAAATCTATGTCATCAGGCCCGTAGCAGCACAATGAGTGGATTCAGGTACGATGATTCTAACTGAAATAAGTCACACAGAAAAAGAAACATCATAAGATATCAGTAATACACGGAATGTAAACTTGGCTACACAGGAACTGAATTACAGAACAGAACAGGGTCTCAAATTTAGAAAACCAACTTATGCTTGTTTAAGGGGAAAGGTGAGTTGGGGTGCTGCATAAAACCAGAGATTGAAATGAGCACAGATAAAGTTCCTTAAGCCAAATATGGAATAGACAAGAGCTACTCCTTGCTCAACGAAATGGACTCAACACCGCATATTAAACGCCTAAGAGTGTACCTGACTCTTAAGTATCTTAAAACCTATGGATTGCTATGTCTCCGAAAGAGAATCAAGCATGTGTACAGGGACGTAAACGCAGCAGTGATAGGATTGGAGAGGTTCGGTGAGCAAATGAAGACCCTTTGAAGTCATATTGCATGGTACCCATTCCACGGGTTTCAACTACCCAGGTTTAAGGTATTCTTCCTTCAGCTAAAACATGCATGTGGAACCTAGAGTATGATCAACCATGTGATCGGGAGACGTGTTCAAATATGTCTCAGTTTTCGTACCCTGGTACTCGGGTGCAACATTCCAGACGCTTTACTAACACTCTCCCGACTTGGAGAGTCAGTCCCTTTAACCTCCTGTTTGGCCCAGTTTGCAATTTCTGCGGAAGATGAACAGGAATAGCGAGAACCAATGAGAGACTAGCTGGAGGTGTCTGGACGGGCAAATTTAACTCTCATTTCCCACCAGGAAGAGGAAATAACCAAAGGCTCAGCGTGCCGTGCCGGAACCAGATTAGGGCCTGAAGCCATCCTGCGGTGTTGCGGCCAGCTCACAAGAAAGCGAGTTGAAGAAAGGAGCTCAGGGGCACTGTAATTCACAAACCTGCAGAGTTATAAATGACAACTATCGTCCAAAAATATACTGAAGTAAGGCTGCCAAGAGGACTTGAAAGCGGGGCAGAATTGCAGGAAACCGATTTCAGGAGGTAGACTGGAATTGCATCGAAAGCATAGGAAAAGAGGCAGAACGTCCACAATGATGCACTTGGCCAAAAAGGGCGTATGCGTTTTTTCCTGAATATATTCAGGAAAAAACGCATACGCCCTTTTTGGCCAACCAAGCAAGCTTGCAAAGGAAATCTGCACTACAATGAAGTCTCACTTCCCCCCGGTCAAAAGGGCCATCTGAAAAAAGTGTAAAATCCAGAAAGGCAGGACAGGCCATGGAGAACTGGGAGCCTTGTTATGCTGATGGGCGGGATGTAAATTGCCAACAGACACTCGGGAGAAGTGTATGGTGTTTCCTGAAACATCTAAAAAACAAAGCAACAGAGCCTAGGGCACTTCCACTTATGGTCCTATAGCTTAGGGAAATTAAAATCAAAAAGATACAGCCACCCCAATGTTTGGGACGCCTCTGTTTACAAGAACCTCGTTTACCGTACAAGTTCAATATCACAGAAAGTGAAAAATGGATAAAGAACTTGTGGTACTTACGTACAATGCAGTATCACTCAGCAGTGAAATCTATGTCATCAGGCCCGTAGCAGCACAATGAGTGGATTCAGGTACGATGATTCTAACTGAAATAAGTCACACAGAAAAAGAAACATCATAAGATATCAGTAATACACGGAATGTAAACTTGGCTACACAGGAACTGAATTACAGAACAGAACAGGGTCTCAAATTTAGAAAACCAACTTATGCTTGTTTAAGGGGAAAGGTGAGTTGGGGTGCTGCATAAAACCAGAGATTGAAATGAGCACAGATAAAGTTCCTTAAGCCAAATATGGAATAGACAAGAGCTACTCCTTGCTCAACGAAATGGACTCAACACCGCATATTAAACGCCTAAGAGTGTACCTGACTCTTAAGTATCTTAAAACCTATGGATTGCTATGTCTCCGAAAGAGAATCAAGCATGTGTACAGGGACGTAAACGCAGCAGTGATAGGATTGGAGAGGTTCGGTGAGCAAATGAAGACCCTTTGAAGTCATATTGCATGGTACCCATTCCACGGGTTTCAACTACCCAGGTTTAAGGTATTCTTCCTTCAGCTAAAACATGCATGTGGAACCTAGAGTATGATCAACCATGTGATCGGGAGACGTGTTCAAATATGTCTCAGTTTTCGTACCCTGGTACTCGGGTGCAACATTCCAGAAGCTTTACTAACACTCTCCCGACTTGGAGAGTCAGTCCCTTTAACCTCCTGTTTGGCCCAGTTTGCAATTTCTGCGGAAGATGAACAGGAATAGCGAGAACCAATGAGAGACTAGCTGGAGGTGTCTGGACGGGCAAATTTAACTCTCATTTCCCACCAGGAAGAGGAAATAACCAAAGGCTCAGCGTGCCGTGCCGGAACCAGATTAGGGCCTGAAGCCATCCTGCGGTGTTGCGGCCAGCTCACAAGAAAGCGAGTTGAAGAAAGGAGCTCAGGGGCACTGTAATTCACAAACCTGCAGAGTTATAAATGACAACTATCGTCCAAAAATATACTGAAGTAAGGCTGCCAAGAGGACTTGAAAGCGGGGCAGAATTGCAGGAAACCGATTTCAGGAGGTAGACTGGAATTGCATCGAAAGCATAGGAAAAGAGGCAGAACGTCCACAATGATGCACTTGGCCAAAAAGGGCGTATGCGTTTTTTCCTGAATATATTCAGGAAAAAACGCATACGCCCTTTTTGGCCAACCAAGCAAGCTTGCAAAGGAAATCTGCACTACAATGAAGTCTCACTTCCCCCCGGTCAAAAGGGCCATCTGAAAAAAGTGTAAAATCCAGAAAGGCAGGACAGGCCATGGAGAACTGGGAGCCTTGTTATGCTGATGGGCGGGATGTAAATTGCCAACAGCCACTTGGGAGAAGTGTATGGTGTTTCCTGAAACATCTAAAAAACAAAGCAACAGAGCCTAGGGCACTTCCACTTATGGTCCTATAGCTTAGGGAAATTAAAATCAAAAAGATACAGCCACCCCAATGTTTGGGACGCCTCTGTTTACAAGAACCTCGTTTACCGTACAAGTTCAATATCACAGAAAGTGAAAAATGGATAAAGAACTTGTGGTACTTACGTACAATGCAGTATCACTCAGCAGTGAAATCTATGTCATCAGGCCCGTAGCAGCACAATGAGTGGATTCAGGTACGATGATTCTAACTGAAATAAGTCACACAGAAAAAGAAACATCATAAGATATCAGTAATACACGGAATGTAAACTTGGCTACACAGGAACTGAATTACAGAACAGAACAGGGTCTCAAATTTAGAAAACCAACTTATGCTTGTTTAAGGGGAAAGGTGAGTTGGGGTGCTGCATAAAACCAGGGATTGAAATGAGCACAGATAAAGTTCCTTAAGCCAAATATGGAATAGACAAGAGCTACTCCTTGCTCAACGAAATGGACTCAACACCGCATATTAAACGCCTAAGAGTGTACCTGACTCTTAAGTATCTTAAAACCTATGGATTGCTATGTCTCCGAAAGAGAATCAAGCATGTGTACAGGGACGTAAACGCAGCAGTGATAGGATTGGAGAGGTTCGGTGAGCAAATGAAGACCCTTTGAAGTCATATTGCATGGTACCCATTCCACGGGTTTCAACTACCCAGGTTTAAGGTATTCTTCCTTCAGCTAAAACATGCATGTGGAACCTAGAGTATGATCAACCATGTGATCGGGAGACGTGTTCAAATATGTCTCAGTTTTCGTACCCTGGTACTCGGGTGCAACATTCCAGACGCTTTACTAACACTCTCCCGACTTGGAGAGTCAGTCCCTTTAACCTCCTGTTTGGCCCAGTTTGCAATTTCTGCGGAAGATGAACAGGAATAGCGAGAACCAATGAGAGACTAGCTGGAGGTGTCTGGACGGGCAAATTTAACTCTCATTTCCCACCAGGAAGAGGAAATAACCAAAGGCTCAGCGTGCCGTGCCGGAACCAGATTAGGGCCTGAAGCCATCCTGCGGTGTTGCGGCCAGCTCACAAGAAAACGAGTTGAAGAAAGGAGCTCAGGGGCACTGTAATTCACAAACCTGCAGAGTTATAAATGACAACTATCGTCCAAAAATATACTGAAGTAAGGCTGCCAAGAGGACTTGAAAGCGGGGCAGAATTGCAGGAAACCGATTTCAGGAGGTAGACTGGAATTGCATCGAAAGCATAGGAAAAGAGGCAGAACGTCCACAATGATGCACTTGGCCAAAAAGGGCGTATGCGTTTTTTCCTGAATATATTCAGGAAAAAACGCATACGCCCTTTTTGGCCAACCAAGCAAGCTTGCAAAGGAAATCTGCACTACAATGAAGTCTCACTTCCCCCCGGTCAAAAGGGCCATCTGAAAAAAGTGTAAAATCCAGAAAGGCAGGACAGGCCATGGAGAACTGGGAGCCTTGTTATGCTGATGGGCGGGATGTAAATTGCCAACAGACACTCGGGAGAAGTGTATGGTGTTTCCTGAAACGTCTAAAAAACAAAGCAACAGAGCCTAGGGCACTTCCACTTATGGTCCTATAGCTTAGGGAAATTAAAATCAAAAAGATACAGCCACCCCAATGTTTGGGACGCCTCTGTTTACAAGAACCTCGTTTACCGTACAAGTTCAATATCACAGAAAGTGAAAAATGGATAAAGAACTTGTGGTACTTACGTACAATGCAGTATCACTCAGCAGTGAAATCTATGTCATCAGGCCCGTAGCAGCACAATGAGTGGATTCAGGTACGATGATTCTAACTGAAATAAGTCACACAGAAAAAGAAACATCATAAGATATCAGTAATACACGGAATGTAAACTTGGCTACACAGGAACTGAATTACAGAACAGAACAGGGTCTCAAATTTAGAAAACCAACTTATGCTTGTTTAAGGGGAAAGGTGAGTTGGGGTGCTGCATAAAACCAGAGATTGAAATGAGCACAGATAAAGTTCCTTAAGCCAAATATGGAATAGACAAGAGCTACTCCTTGCTCAACGAAATGGACTCAACACCGCATATTAAACGCCTAAGAGTGTACCTGACTCTTAAGTATCTTAAAACCTATGGATTGCTATGTCTCCGAAAGAGAATCAAGCATGTGTACAGGGACGTAAACGCAGCAGTGATAGGATTGGAGAGGTTCGGTGAGCAAATGAAGACCCTTTGAAGTCATATTGCATGGTACCCATTCCACGGGTTTCAACTACCCAGGTTTAAGGTATTCTTCCTTCAGCTAAAACATGCATGTGGAACCTAGAGTATGATCAACCATGTGATCGGGAGACGTGTTCAAATATGTCTCAGTTTTCGTACCCTGGTACTCGGGTGCAACATTCCAGACGCTTTACTAACACTCTCCCGACTTGGAGAGTCAGTCCCTTTAACCTCCTGTTTGGCCCAGTTTGCAATTTCTGCGGAAGATGAACAGGAATAGCGAGAACCAATGAGAGACTAGCTGGAGGTGTCTGGACGGGCAAATTTAACTCTCATTTCCCACCAGGAAGAGGAAATAACCAAAGGCTCAGCGTGCCGTGCCGGAACCAGATTAGGGCCTGAAGCCATCCTGCGGTGTTGCGGCCAGCTCACAAGAAAACGAGTTGAAGAAAGGAGCTCAGGGGCACTGTAATTCACAAACCTGCAGAGTTATAAATGACAACTATCGTCCAAAAATATACTGAAGTAAGGCTGCCAAGAGGACTTGAAAGCGGGGCAGAATTGCAGGAAACCGATTTCAGGAGGTAGACTGGAATTGCATCGAAAGCATAGGAAAAGAGGCAGAACGTCCACAATGATGCACTTGGCCAAAAAGGGCGTATGCGTTTTTTCCTGAATATATTCAGGAAAAAACGCATACGCCCTTTTTGGCCAACCAAGCAAGCTTGCAAAGGAAATCTGCACTACAATGAAGTCTCACTTCCCCCCGGTCAAAAGGGCCATCTGAAAAAAGTGTAAAATCCAGAAAGGCAGGACAGGCCATGGAGAACTGGGAGCCTTGTTATGCTGATGGGCGGGATGTAAATTGCCAACAGACACTCGGGAGAAGTGTATGGTGTTTCCTGAAACGTCTAAAAAACAAAGCAACAGAGCCTAGGGCACTTCCACTTATGGTCCTATAGCTTAGGGAAATTAAAATCAAAAAGATACAGCCACCCCAATGTTTGGGACGCCTCTGTTTACAAGAACCTCGTTTACCGTACAAGTTCAATATCACAGAAAGTGAAAAATGGATAAAGAACTTGTGGTACTTACGTACAATGCAGTATCACTCAGCAGTGAAATCTATGTCATCAGGCCCGTAGCAGCACAATGAGTGGATTCAGGTACGATGATTCTAACTGAAATAAGTCACACAGAAAAAGAAACATCATAAGATATCAGTAATACACGGAATGTAAACTTGGCTACACAGGAACTGAATTACAGAACAGAACAGGGTCTCAAATTTAGAAAACCAACTTATGCTTGTTTAAGGGGAAAGGTGAGTTGGGGTGCTGCATAAAACCAGAGATTGAAATGAGCACAGATAAAGTTCCTTAAGCCAAATATGGAATAGACAAGAGCTACTCCTTGCTCAACGAAATGGACTCAACACCGCATATTAAACGCCTAAGAATGTACCTGAATAGTAAGTATCTTAAAACCTATGGATTGCTATGTCTCCGAAAGAGAATCAAGCATGTGTACAGGGACATAAACGCAGCAGTGATAGGATTGGAGAGGTTCGGTGAGCAAATGAAGACCCTTTGAAGTCATATTGCATGGTACCCATTCCACGGGTTTCAACTACCCAGGTTTAAGGTATTCTTCCTTCAGCTAAAACATGCATGTGGAACCTAGAGTATGATCAACCATGTGATCGGGAGACGTGTTCAAATATGTCTCAGTTTTCGTACCCTGGTACTCGGGTGCAACATTCCAGACGCTTTACTAACACTCTCCCGACTTGGAGAGTCAGTCCCTTTAACCTCCTGTTTGGCCCAGTTTGCAATTTCTGCGGAAGATGAACAGGAATAGCGAGAACCAATGAGAGACTAGCTGGAGGTGTCTGGACGGGCAAATTTAACTCTCATTTCCCACCAGGAAGAGGAAATAACCAAAGGCTCAGCGTGCCGTGCCGGAACCAGATTAGGGCCTGAAGCCATCCTGCGGTGTTGCGGCCAGCTCACAAGAAAACGAGTTGAAGAAAGGAGCTCAGGGGCACTGTAATTCACAAACCTGCAGAGTTATAAATGACAACTATCGTCCAAAAATATACTGAAGTAAGGCTGCCAAGAGGACTTGAAAGCGGGGCAGAATTGCAGGAAACCGATTTCAGGAGGTAGACTGGAATTGCATCGAAAGCATAGGAAAAGAGGCAGAACGTCCACAATGATGCACTTGGCCAAAAAGGGCGTATGCGTTTTTTCCTGAATATATTCAGGAAAAAACGCATACGCCCTTTTTGGCCAACCAAGCAAGCTTGCAAAGGAAATCTGCACTACAATGAAGTCTCACTTCCCCCCGGTCAAAAGGGCCATCTGAAAAAAGTGTAAAATCCAGAAAGGCAGGACAGGCCATGGAGAACTGGGAGCCTTGTTATGCTGATGGGCGGGATGTAAATTGCCAACAGACACTCGGGAGAAGTGTATGGTGTTTCCTGAAACGTCTAAAAAACAAAGCAACAGAGCCTAGGGCACTTCCACTTATGGTCCTATAGCTTAGGGAAATTAAAATCAAAAAGATACAGCCACCCCAATGTTTGGGACGCCTCTGTTTACAAGAACCTCGTTTACCGTACAAGTTCAATATCACAGAAAGTGAAAAATGGATAAAGAACTTGTGGTACTTACGTACAATGCAGTATCACTCAGCAGTGAAATCTATGTCATCAGGCCCGTAGCAGCACAATGAGTGGATTCAGGTACGATGATTCTAACTGAAATAAGTCACACAGAAAAAGAAACATCATAAGATATCAGTAATACACGGAATGTAAACTTGGCTACACAGGAACTGAATTACAGAACAGAACAGGGTCTCAAATTTAGAAAACCAACTTATGCTTGTTTAAGGGGAAAGGTGAGTTGGGGTGCTGCATAAAACCAGAGATTGAAATGAGCACAGATAAAGTTCCTTAAGCCAAATATGGAATAGACAAGAGCTACTCCTTGCTCAACGAAATGGACTCAACACCGCATATTAAACGCCTAAGAGTGTACCTGACTCTTAAGTATCTTAAAACCTATGGATTGCTATGTCTCCGAAAGAGAATCAAGCATGTGTACAGGGACGTAAACGCAGCAGTGATAGGATTGGAGAGGTTCGGTGAGCAAATGAAGACCCTTTGAAGTCATATTGCATGGTACCCATTCCACGGGTTTCAACTACCCAGGTTTAAGGTATTCTTCCTTCAGCTAAAACATGCATGTGGAACCTAGAGTATGATCAACCATGTGATCGGGAGACGTGTTCAAATATGTCTCAGTTTTCGTACCCTGGTACTCGGGTGCAACATTCCAGACGCTTTACTAACACTCTCCCGACTTGGAGAGTCAGTCCCTTTAACCTCCTGTTTGGCCCAGTTTGCAATTTCTGCGGAAGATGAACAGGAATAGCGAGAACCAATGAGAGACTAGCTGGAGGTGTCTGGACGGGCAAATTTAACTCTCATTTCCCACCAGGAAGAGGAAATAACCAAAGGCTCAGCGTGCCGTGCCGGAACCAGATTAGGGCCTGAAGCCATCCTGCGGTGTTGCGGCCAGCTCACAAGAAAACGAGTTGAAGAAAGGAGCTCAGGGGCACTGTAATTCACAAACCTGCAGAGTTATAAATGACAACTATCGTCCAAAAATATACTGAAGTAAGGCTGCCAAGAGGACTTGAAAGCGGGGCAGAATTGCAGGAAACCGATTTCAGGAGGTAGACTGGAATTGCATCGAAAGCATAGGAAAAGAGGCAGAACGTCCACAATGATGCACTTGGCCAAAAAGGGCGTATGCGTTTTTTCCTGAATATATTCAGGAAAAAACGCATACGCCCTTTTTGGCCAACCAAGCAAGCTTGCAAAGGAAATCTGCACTACAATGAAGTCTCACTTCCCCCCGGTCAAAAGGGCCATCTGAAAAAAGTGTAAAATCCAGAAAGGCAGGACAGGCCATGGAGAACTGGGAGCCTTGTTATGCTGATGGGCGGGATGTAAATTGCCAACAGACACTCGGGAGAAGTGTATGGTGTTTCCTGAAACATCTAAAAAACAAAGCAACAGAGCCTAGGGCACTTCCACTTATGGTCCTATAGCTTAGGGAAATTAAAATCCAAAAGATACAGCCACCCCAATGTTTGGGACGCCTCTGTTTACAAGAACCTCGTTTACCGTACAAGTTCAATATCACAGAAAGTGAAAAATGGATAAAGAACTTGTGGTACTTACGTACAATGCAGTATCACTCAGCAGTGAAATCTATGTCATCAGGCCCGTAGCAGCACAATGAGTGGATTCAGGTACGATGATTCTAACTGAAATAAGTCACACAGAAAAAGAAACATCATAAGATATCAGTAATACACGGAATGTAAACTTGGCTACACAGGAACTGAATTACAGAACAGAACAGGGTCTCAAATTTAGAAAACCAACTTATGCTTGTTTAAGGGGAAAGGTGAGTTGGGGTGCTGCATAAAACCAGAGATTGAAATGAGCACAGATAAAGTTCCTTAAGCCAAATATGGAATAGACAAGAGCTACTCCTTGCTCAACGAAATGGACTCAACACCGCATATTAAACGCCTAAGAGTGTACCTGACTCTTAAGTATCTTAAAACCTATGGATTGCTATGTCTCCGAAAGAGAATCAAGCATGTGTACAGGGACGTAAACGCAGCAGTGATAGGATTGGAGAGGTTCGGTGAGCAAATGAAGACCCTTTGAAGTCATATTGCATGGTACCCATTCCACGGGTTTCAACTACCCAGGTTTAAGGTATTCTTCCTTCAGCTAAAACATGCATGTGGAACCTAGAGTATGATCAACCATGTGATCGGGAGACGTGTTCAAATATGTCTCAGTTTTCGTACCCTGGTACTCGGGTGCAACATTCCAGACGCTTTACTAACACTCTCCCGACTTGGAGAGTCAGTCCCTTTAACCTCCTGTTTGGCCCAGTTTGCAATTTCTGCGGAAGATGAACAGGAATAGCGAGAACCAATGAGAGACTAGCTGGAGGTGTCTGGACGGGCAAATTTAACTCTCATTTCCCACCAGGAAGAGGAAATAACCAAAGGCTCAGCGTGCCGTGCCGGAACCAGATTAGGGCCTGAAGCCATCCTGCGGTGTTGCGGCCAGCTCACAAGAAAGCGAGTTGAAGAAAGGAGCTCAGGGGCACTGTAATTCACAAACCTGCAGAGTTATAAATGACAACTATCGTCCAAAAATATACTGAAGTAAGGCTGCCAAGAGGACTTGAAAGCGGGGCAGAATTGCAGGAAACCGATTTCAGGAGGTAGACTGGAATTGCATCGAAAGCATAGGAAAAGAGGCAGAACGTCCACAATGATGCACTTGGCCAAAAAGGGCGTATGCGTTTTTTCCTGAATATATTCAGGAAAAAACGCATACGCCCTTTTTGGCCAACCAAGCAAGCTTGCAAAGGAAATCTGCACTACAATGAAGTCTCACTTCCCCCCGGTCAAAAGGGCCATCTGAAAAAAGTGTAAAATCCAGAAAGGCAGGACAGGCCATGGAGAACTGGGAGCCTTGTTATGCTGATGGGCGGGATGTAAATTGCCAACAGACACTCGGGAGAAGTGTATGGTGTTTCCTGAAACATCTAAAAAACAAAGCAACAGAGCCTAGCGCACTTCCACTTATGGTCCTATAGCTTAGGGAAATTAAAATCAAAAAGATACAGCCACCCCAATGTTTGGGACGCCTCTGTTTACAAGAACCTCGTTTACCGTACAAGTTCAATATCACAGAAAGTGAAAAATGGATAAAGAACTTGTGGTACTTACGTACAATGCAGTATCACTCAGCAGTGAAATCTATGTCATCAGGCCCGTAGCAGCACAATGAGTGGATTCAGGTACGATGATTCTAACTGAAATAAGTCACACAGAAAAAGAAACATCATAAGATATCAGTAATACACGGAATGTAAACTTGGCTACACAGGAACTGAATTACAGAACAGAACAGGGTCTCAAATTTAGAAAACCAACTTATGCTTGTTTAAGGGGAAAGGTGAGTTGGGGTGCTGCATAAAACCAGAGATTGAAATGAGCACAGATAAAGTTCCTTAAGCCAAATATGGAATAGACAAGAGCTACTCCTTGCTCAACGAAATGGACTCAACACCGCATATTAAACGCCTAAGAGTGTACCTGACTCTTAAGTATCTTAAAACCTATGGATTGCTATGTCTCCGAAAGAGAATCAAGCATGTGTACAGGGACGTAAACGCAGCAGTGATAGGATTGGAGAGGTTCGGTGAGCAAATGAAGACCCTTTGAAGTCATATTGCATGGTACCCATTCCACGGGTTTCAACTACCCAGGTTTAAGGTATTCTTCCTTCAGCTAAAACATGCATGTGGAACCTAGAGTATGATCAACCATGTGATCGGGAGACGTGTTCAAATATGTCTCAGTTTTCGTACCCTGGTACTCGGGTGCAACATTCCAGACGCTTTACTAACACTCTCCCGACTTGGAGAGTCAGTCCCTTTAACCTCCTGTTTGGCCCAGTTTGCAATTTCTGCGGAAGATGAACAGGAATAGCGAGAACCAATGAGAGACTAGCTGGAGGTGTCTGGACGGGCAAATTTAACTCTCATTTCCCACCAGGAAGAGGAAATAACCAAAGGCTCAGCGTGCCGTGCCGGAACCAGATTAGGGCCTGAAGCCATCCTGCGGTGTTGCGGCCAGCTCACAAGAAAGCGAGTTGAAGAAAGGAGCTCAGGGGCACTGTAATTCACAAACCTGCAGAGTTATAAATGACAACTATCGTCCAAAAATATACTGAAGTAAGGCTGCCAAGAGGACTTGAAAGCGGGGCAGAATTGCAGGAAACCGATTTCAGGAGGTAGACTGGAATTGCATCGAAAGCATAGGAAAAGAGGCAGAACGTCCACAATGATGCACTTGGCCAAAAAGGGCGTATGCGTTTTTTCCTGAATATATTCAGGAAAAAACGCATACGCCCTTTTTGGCCAACCAAGCAAGCTTGCAAAGGAAATCTGCACTACAATGAAGTCTCACTTCCCCCCGGTCAAAAGGGCCATCTGAAAAAAGTGTAAAATCCAGAAAGGCAGGACAGGCCATGGAGAACTGGGAGCCTTGTTATGCTGATGGGCGGGATGTAAATTGCCAACAGACACTCGGGAGAAGTGTATGGTGTTTCCTGAAACATCTAAAAAACAAAGCAACAGAGCCTAGGGCACTTCCACTTATGGTCCTATAGCTTAGGGAAATTAAAATCAAAAAGATACAGCCACCCCAATGTTTGGGACGCCTCTGTTTACAAGAACCTCGTTTACCGTACAAGTTCAATATCACAGAAAGTGAAAAATGGATAAAGAACTTGTGGTACTTACGTACAATGCAGTATCACTCAGCAGTGAAATCTATGTCATCAGGCCCGTAGCAGCACAATGAGTGGATTCAGGTACGATGATTCTAACTGAAATAAGTCACACAGAAAAAGAAACATCATAAGATATCAGTAATACACGGAATGTAAACTTGGCTACACAGGAACTGAATTACAGAACAGAACAGGGTCTCAAATTTAGAAAACCAACTTATGCTTGTTTAAGGGGAAAGGTGAGTTGGGGTGCTGCATAAAACCAGAGATTGAAATGAGCACAGATAAAGTTCCTTAAGCCAAATATGGAATAGACAAGAGCTACTCCTTGCTCAACGAAATGGACTCAACACCGCATATTAAACGCCTAAGAGTGTACCTGACTCTTAAGTATCTTAAAACCTATGGATTGCTATGTCTCCGAAAGAGAATCAAGCATGTGTACAGGGACGTAAACGCAGCAGTGATAGGATTGGAGAGGTTCGGTGAGCAAATGAAGACCCTTTGAAGTCATATTGCATGGTACCCATTCCACGGGTTTCAACTACCCAGGTTTAAGGTATTCTTCCTTCAGCTAAAACATGCATGTGGAACCTAGAGTATGATCAACCATGTGATCGGGAGACGTGTTCAAATATGTCTCAGTTTTCGTACCCTGGTACTCGGGTGCAACATTCCAGACGCTTTACTAACACTCTCCCGACTTGGAGAGTCAGTCCCTTTAACCTCCTGTTTGGCCCAGTTTGCAATTTCTGCGGAAGATGAACAGGAATAGCGAGAACCAATGAGAGACTAGCTGGAGGTGTCTGGACGGGCAAATTTAACTCTCATTTCCCACCAGGAAGAGGAAATAACCAAAGGCTCAGCGTGCCGTGCCGGAACCAGATTAGGGCCTGAAGCCATCCTGCGGTGTTGCGGCCAGCTCACAAGAAAACGAGTTGAAGAAAGGAGCTCAGGGGCACTGTAATTCACAAACCTGCAGAGTTATAAATGACAACTATCGTCCAAAAATATACTGAAGTAAGGCTGCCAAGAGGACTTGAAAGCGGGGCAGAATTGCAGGAAACCGATTTCAGGAGGTAGACTGGAATTGCATCGAAAGCATAGGAAAAGAGGCAGAACGTCCACAATGATGCACTTGGCCAAAAAGGGCGTATGCGTTTTTTCCTGAATATAGTCAGGAAAAAACGCATACGCCCTTTTTGGCCAACCAAGCAAGCTTGCAAAGGAAATCTGCACTACAATGAAGTCTCACTTCCCCCCGGTCAAAAGGGCCATCTGAAAAAAGTGTAAAATCCAGAAAGGCAGGACAGGCCATGGAGAACTGGGAGCCTTGTTATGCTGATGGGCGGGATGTAAATTGCCAACAGACACTCGGGAGAAGTGTATGGTGTTTCCTGAAACATCTAAAAAACAAAGCAACAGAGCCTAGGGCACTTCCACTTATGGTCCTATAGCTTAGGGAAATTAAAATCAAAAAGATACAGCCACCCCAATGTTTGGGACGCCTCTGTTTACAAGAACCTCGTTTACCGTACAAGTTCAATATCACAGAAAGTGAAAAATGGATAAAGAACTTGTGGTACTTACGTACAATGCAGTATCACTCAGCAGTGAAATCTATGTCATCAGGCCCGTAGCAGCACAATGAGTGGATTCAGGTACGATGATTCTAACTGAAATAAGTCACACAGAAAAAGAAACATCATAAGATATCAGTAATACACGGAATGTAAACTTGGCTACACAGGAACTGAATTACAGAACAGAACAGGGTCTCAAATTTAGAAAACCAACTTATGCTTGTTTAAGGGGAAAGGTGAGTTGGGGTGCTGCATAAAACCAGAGATTGAAATGAGCACAGATAAAGTTCCTTAAGCCAAATATGGAATAGACAAGAGCTACTCCTTGCTCAACGAAATGGACTCAACACCGCATATTAAACGCCTAAGAGTGTACCTGACTCTTAAGTATCTTAAAACCTATGGATTGCTATGTCTCCGAAAGAGAATCAAGCATGTGTACAGGGACGTAAACGCAGCAGTGATAGGATTGGAGAGGTTCGGTGAGCAAATGAAGACCCTTTGAAGTCATATTGCATGGTACCCATTCCACGGGTTTCAACTACCCAGGTTTAAGGTATTCTTCCTTCAGCTAAAACATGCATGTGGAACCTAGAGTATGATCAACCATGTGATCGGGAGACGTGTTCAAATATGTCTCAGTTTTCGTACCCTGGTACTCGGGTGCAACATTCCAGAAGCTTTACTAACACTCTCCCGACTTGGAGAGTCAGTCCCTTTAACCTCCTGTTTGGCCCAGTTTGCAATTTCTGCGGAAGATGAACAGGAATAGCGAGAACCAATGAGAGACTAGCTGGAGGTGTCTGGACGGGCAAATTTAACTCTCATTTCCCACCAGGAAGAGGAAATAACCAAAGGCTCAGCGTGCCGTGCCGGAACCAGATTAGGGCCTGAAGCCATCCTGCGGTGTTGCGGCCAGCTCACAAGACAGCGAGTTGAAGAAAGGAGCTCAGGGGCACTGTAATTCACAAACCTGCAGAGTTATAAATGACAACTATCGTCCAAAAATATACTGAAGTAAGGCTGCCAAGAGGACTTGAAAGCGGGGCAGAATTGCAGGAAACCGATTTCAGGAGGTAGACTGGAATTGCATCGAAAGCATAGGAAAAGAGGCAGAACGTCCACAATGATGCACTTGGCCAAAAAGGGCGTATGCGTTTTTTCCTGAATATATTCAGGAAAAAACGCATACGCCCTTTTTGGCCAACCAAGCAAGCTTGCAAAGGAAATCTGCACTACAATGAAGTCTCACTTCCCCCCGGTCAAAAGGGCCATCTGAAAAAAGTGTAAAATCCAGAAAGGCAGGACAGGCCATGGAGAACTGGGAGCCTTGTTATGCTGATGGGCGGGATGTAAATTGCCAACAGACACTCGGGAGAAGTGTATGGTGTTTCCTGAAACGTCTAAAAAACAAAGCAACAGAGCCTAGGGCACTTCCACTTATGGTCCTATAGCTTAGGGAAATTAAAATCAAAAAGATACAGCCACCCCAATGTTTGGGACGCCTCTGTTTACAAGAACCTCGTTTACCGTACAAGTTCAATATCACAGAAAGTGAAAAATGGATAAAGAACTTGTGGTACTTACGTACAATGCAGTATCACTCAGCAGTGAAATCTATGTCATCAGGCCCGTAGCAGCACAATGAGTGGATTCAGGTACGATGATTCTAACTGAAATAAGTCACACAGAAAAAGAAACATCATAAGATATCAGTAATACACGGAATGTAAACTTGGCTACACAGGAACTGAATTACAGAACAGAACAGGGTCTCAAATTTAGAAAACCAACTTATGCTTGTTTAAGGGGAAAGGTGAGTTGGGGTGCTGCATAAAACCAGGGATTGAAATGAGCACAGATAAAGTTCCTTAAGCCAAATATGGAATAGACAAGAGCTACTCCTTGCTCAACGAAATGGACTCAACACCGCATATTAAACGCCTAAGAGTGTACCTGACTCTTAAGTATCTTAAAACCTATGGATTGCTATGTCTCCGAAAGAGAATCAAGCATGTGTACAGGGACGTAAACGCAGCAGTGATAGGATTGGAGAGGTTCGGTGAGCAAATGAAGACCCTTTGAAGTCATATTGCATGGTACCCATTCCACGGGTTTCAACTACCCAGGTTTAAGGTATTCTTCCTTCAGCTAAAACATGCATGTGGAACCTAGAGTATGATCAACCATGTGATCGGGAGACGTGTTCAAATATGTCTCAGTTTTCGTACCCTGGTACTCGGGTGCAACATTCCAGACGCTTTACTAACACTCTCCCGACTTGGAGAGTCAGTCCCTTTAACCTCCTGTTTGGCCCAGTTTGCAATTTCTGCGGAAGATGAACAGGAATAGCGAGAACCAATGAGAGACTAGCTGGAGGTGTCTGGACGGGCAAATTTAACTCTCATTTCCCACCAGGAAGAGGAAATAACCAAAGGCTCAGCGTGCCGTGCCGGAACCAGATTAGGGCCTGAAGCCATCCTGCGGTGTTGCGGCCAGCTCACAAGAAAACGAGTTGAAGAAAGGAGCTCAGGGGCACTGTAATTCACAAACCTGCAGAGTTATAAATGACAACTATCGTCCAAAAATATACTGAAGTAAGGCTGCCAAGAGGACTTGAAAGCGGGGCAGAATTGCAGGAAACCGATTTCAGGAGGTAGACTGGAATTGCATCGAAAGCATAGGAAAAGAGGCAGAACGTCCACAATGATGCACTTGGCCAAAAAGGGCGTATGCGTTTTTTCCTGAATATAGTCAGGAAAAAACGCATACGCCCTTTTTGGCCAACCAAGCAAGCTTGCAAAGGAAATCTGCACTACAATGAAGTCTCACTTCCCCCCGGTCAAAAGGGCCATCTGAAAAAAGTGTAAAATCCAGAAAGGCAGGACAGGCCATGGAGAACTGGGAGCCTTGTTATGCTGATGGGCGGGATGTAAATTGCCAACAGACACTCGGGAGAAGTGTATGGTGTTTCCTGAAACATCTAAAAAACAAAGCAACAGAGCCTAGGGCACTTCCACTTATGGTCCTATAGCTTAGGGAAATTAAAATCAAAAAGATACAGCCACCCCAATGTTTGGGACGCCTCTGTTTACAAGAACCTCGTTTACCGTACAAGTTCAATATCACAGAAAGTGAAAAATGGATAAAGAACTTGTGGTACTTACGTACAATGCAGTATCACTCAGCAGTGAAATCTATGTCATCAGGCCCGTAGCAGCACAATGAGTGGATTCAGGTACGATGATTCTAACTGAAATAAGTCACACAGAAAAAGAAACATCATAAGATATCAGTAATACACGGAATGTAAACTTGGCTACACAGGAACTGAATTACAGAACAGAACAGGGTCTCAAATTTAGAAAACCAACTTATGCTTGTTTAAGGGGAAAGGTGAGTTGGGGTGCTGCATAAAACCAGAGATTGAAATGAGCACAGATAAAGTTCCTTAAGCCAAATATGGAATAGACAAGAGCTACTCCTTGCTCAACGAAATGGACTCAACACCGCATATTAAACGCCTAAGAGTGTACCTGACTCTTAAGTATCTTAAAACCTATGGATTGCTATGTCTCCGAAAGAGAATCAAGCATGTGTACAGGGACGTAAACGCAGCAGTGATAGGATTGGAGAGGTTCGGTGAGCAAATGAAGACCCTTTGAAGTCATATTGCATGGTACCCATTCCACGGGTTTCAACTACCCAGGTTTAAGGTATTCTTCCTTCAGCTAAAACATGCATGTGGAACCTAGAGTATGATCAACCATGTGATCGGGAGACGTGTTCAAATATGTCTCAGTTTTCGTACCCTGGTACTCGGGTGCAACATTCCAGAAGCTTTACTAACACTCTCCCGACTTGGAGAGTCAGTCCCTTTAACCTCCTGTTTGGCCCAGTTTGCAATTTCTGCGGAAGATGAACAGGAATAGCGAGAACCAATGAGAGACTAGCTGGAGGTGTCTGGACGGGCAAATTTAACTCTCATTTCCCACCAGGAAGAGGAAATAACCAAAGGCTCAGCGTGCCGTGCCGGAACCAGATTAGGGCCTGAAGCCATCCTGCGGTGTTGCGGCCAGCTCACAAGAAAGCGAGTTGAAGAAAGGAGCTCAGGGGCACTGTAATTCACAAACCTGCAGAGTTATAAATGACAACTATCGTCCAAAAATATACTGAAGTAAGGCTGCCAAGAGGACTTGAAAGCGGGGCAGAATTGCAGGAAACCGATTTCAGGAGGTAGACTGGAATTGCATCGAAAGCATAGGAAAAGAGGCAGAACGTCCACAATGATGCACTTGGCCAAAAAGGGCGTATGCGTTTTTTCCTGAATATATTCAGGAAAAAACGCATACGCCCTTTTTGGCCAACCAAGCAAGCTTGCAAAGGAAATCTGCACTACAATGAAGTCTCACTTCCCCCCGGTCAAAAGGGCCATCTGAAAAAAGTGTAAAATCCAGAAAGGCAGGACAGGCCATGGAGAACTGGGAGCCTTGTTATGCTGATGGGCGGGATGTAAATTGCCAACAGACACTCGGGAGAAGTGTATGGTGTTTCCTGAAACGTCTAAAAAACAAAGCAACAGAGCCTAGGGCACTTCCACTTATGGTCCTATAGCTTAGGGAAATTAAAATCAAAAAGATACAGCCACCCCAATGTTTGGGACGCCTCTGTTTACAAGAACCTCGTTTACCGTACAAGTTCAATATCACAGAAAGTGAAAAATGGATAAAGAACTTGTGGTACTTACGTACAATGCAGTATCACTCAGCAGTGAAATCTATGTCATCAGGCCCGTAGCAGCACAATGAGTGGATTCAGGTACGATGATTCTAACTGAAATAAGTCACACAGAAAAAGAAACATCATAAGATATCAGTAATACACGGAATGTAAACTTGGCTACACAGGAACTGAATTACAGAACAGAACAGGGTCTCAAATTTAGAAAACCAACTTATGCTTGTTTAAGGGGAAAGGTGAGTTGGGGTGCTGCATAAAACCAGGGATTGAAATGAGCACAGATAAAGTTCCTTAAGCCAAATATGGAATAGACAAGAGCTACTCCTTGCTCAACGAAATGGACTCAACACCGCATATTAAACGCCTAAGAGTGTACCTGACTCTTAAGTATCTTAAAACCTATGGATTGCTATGTCTCCGAAAGAGAATCAAGCATGTGTACAGGGACGTAAACGCAGCAGTGATAGGATTGGAGAGGTTCGGTGAGCAAATGAAGACCCTTTGAAGTCATATTGCATGGTACCCATTCCACGGGTTTCAACTACCCAGGTTTAATGTATTCTTCCTTCAGCTAAAACATGCATGTGGAACCTAGAGTATGATCAACCATGTGATCTGGAGACGTGTTCAAATATGTCTCAGTTTTCGTACCCTGGTACTCGGGTGCAACATTCCAGACGCTTTACTAACACTCTCCCGACTTGGAGAGTCAGTCCCTTTAACCTCCTGTTTGGCCCAGTTTGCAATTTCTGCGGAAGATGAACAGGAATAGCGAGAACCAATGAGAGACTAGCTGGAGGTGTCTGGACGGGCAAATTTAACTCTCATTTCCCACCAGGAAGAGGAAATAACCAAAGGCTCAGCGTGCCGTGCCGGAACCAGATTAGGGCCTGAAGCCATCCTGCGGTGTTGCGGCCAGCTCACAAGAAAACGAGTTGAAGAAAGGAGCTCAGGGGCACTGTAATTCACAAACCTGCAGAGTTATAAATGACAACTATCGTCCAAAAATATACTGAAGTAAGGCTGCCAAGAGGACTTGAAAGCGGGGCAGAATTGCAGGAAACCGATTTCAGGAGGTAGACTGGAATTGCATCGAAAGCATAGGAAAAGAGGCAGAACGTCCACAATGATGCACTTGGCCAAAAAGGGCGTATGCGTTTTTTCCTGAATATATTCAGGAAAAAACGCATACGCCCTTTTTGGCCAACCAAGCAAGCTTGCAAAGGAAATCTGCACTACAATGAAGTCTCACTTCCCCCCGGTCAAAAGGGCCATCTGAAAAAAGTGTAAAATCCAGAAAGGCAGGACAGGCCATGGAGAACTGGGAGCCTTGTTATGCTGATGGGCGGGATGTAAATTGCCAACAGACACTCGGGAGAAGTGTATGGTGTTTCCTGAAACGTCTAAAAAACAAAGCAACAGAGCCTAGGGCACTTCCACTTATGGTCCTATAGCTTAGGGAAATTAAAATCAAAAAGATACAGCCACCCCAATGTTTGGGACGCCTCTGTTTACAAGAACCTCGTTTACCGTACAAGTTCAATATCACAGAAAGTGAAAAATGGATAAAGAACTTGTGGTACTTACGTACAATGCAGTATCACTCAGCAGTGAAATCTATGTCACCAGGCCCGTAGCAGCACAATGAGTGGATTCAGGTACGATGATTCTAACTGAAATAAGTCACACAGAAAAAGAAACATCATAAGATATCAGTAATACACGGAATGTAAACTTGGCTACACAGGAACTGAATTACAGAACAGAACAGGGTCTCAAATTTAGAAAACCAACTTATGCTTGTTTAAGGGGAAAGGTGAGTTGGGGTGCTGCATAAAACCAGAGATTGAAATGAGCACAGATAAAGTTCCTTAAGCCAAATATGGAATAGACAAGAGCTACTCCTTGCTCAACGAAATGGACTCAACACCGCATATTAAACGCCTAAGAGTGTACCTGACTCTTAAGTATCTTAAAACCTATGGATTGCTATGTCTCCGAAAGAGAATCAAGCATGTGTACAGGGACGTAAACGCAGCAGTGATAGGATTGGAGAGGTTCGGTGAGCAAATGAAGACCCTTTGAAGTCATATTGCATGGTACCCATTCCACGGGTTTCAACTACCCAGGTTTAAGGTATTCTTCCTTCAGCTAAAACATGCATGTGGAACCTAGAGTATGATCAACCATGTGATCGGGAGACGTGTTCAAATATGTCTCAGTTTTCGTACCCTGGTACTCGGGTGCAACATTCCAGACGCTTTACTAACACTCTCCCGACTTGGAGAGTCAGTCCCTTTAACCTCCTGTTTGGCCCAGTTTGCAATTTCTGCGGAAGATGAACAGGAATAGCGAGAACCAATGAGAGACTAGCTGGAGGTGTCTGGACGGGCAAATTTAACTCTCATTTCCCACCAGGAAGAGGAAATAACCAAAGGCTCAGCGTGCCGTGCCGGAACCAGATTAGGGCCTGAAGCCATCCTGCGGTGTTGCGGCCAGCTCACAAGAAAACGAGTTGAAGAAAGGAGCTCAGGGGCACTGTAATTCACAAACCTGCAGAGTTATAAATGACAACTATCGTCCAAAAATATACTGAAGTAAGGCTGCCAAGAGGACTTGAAAGCGGGGCAGAATTGCAGGAAACCGATTTCAGGAGGTAGACTGGAATTGCATCGAAAGCATAGGAAAAGAGGCAGAACGTCCACAATGATGCACTTGGCCAAAAAGGGCGTATGCGTTTTTTCCTGAATATATTCAGGAAAAAACGCATACGCCCTTTTTGGCCAACCAAGCAAGCTTGCAAAGGAAATCTGCACTACAATGAAGTCTCACTTCCCCCCGGTCAAAAGGGCCATCTGAAAAAAGTGTAAAATCCAGAAAGGCAGGACAGGCCATGGAGAACTGGGAGCCTTGTTATGCTGATGGGCGGGATGTAAATTGCCAACAGACACTCGGGAGAAGTGTATGGTGTTTCCTGAAACATCTAAAAAACAAAGCAACAGAGCCTAGGGCACTTCCACTTATGGTCCTATAGCTTAGGGAAATTAAAATCAAAAAGATACAGCCACCCCAATGTTTGGGACGCCTCTGTTTACAAGAACCTCGTTTACCGTACAAGTTCAATATCACAGAAAGTGAAAAATGGATAAAGAACTTGTGGTACTTACGTACAATGCAGTATCACTCAGCAGTGAAATCTATGTCATCAGGCCCGTAGCAGCACAATGAGTGGATTCAGGTACGATGATTCTAACTGAAATAAGTCACACAGAAAAAGAAACATCATAAGATATCAGTAATACACGGAATGTAAACTTGGCTACACAGGAACTGAATTACAGAACAGAACAGGGTCTCAAATTTAGAAAACCAACTTATGCTTGTTTAAGGGGAAAGGTGAGTTGGGGTGCTGCATAAAACCAGAGATTGAAATGAGCACAGATAAAGTTCCTTAAGCCAAATATGGAATAGACAAGAGCTACTCCTTGCTCAACGAAATGGACTCAACACCGCATATTAAACGCCTAAGAGTGTACCTGACTCTTAAGTATCTTAAAACCTATGGATTGCTATGTCTCCGAAAGAGAATCAAGCATGTGTACAGGGACGTAAACGCAGCAGTGATAGGATTGGAGAGGTTCGGTGAGCAAATGAAGACCCTTTGAAGTCATATTGCATGGTACCCATTCCACGGGTTTCAACTACCCAGGTTTAAGGTATTCTTCCTTCAGCTAAAACATGCATGTGGAACCTAGAGTATGATCAACCATGTGATCGGGAGACGTGTTCAAATATGTCTCAGTTTTCGTACCCTGGTACTCGGGTGCAACATTCCAGACGCTTTACTAACACTCTCCCGACTTGGAGAGTCAGTCCCTTTAACCTCCTGTTTGGCCCAGTTTGCAATTTCTGCGGAAGATGAACAGGAATAGCGAGAACCAATGAGAGACTAGCTGGAGGTGTCTGGACGGGCAAATTTAACTCTCATTTCCCACCAGGAAGAGGAAATAACCAAAGGCTCAGCGTGCCGTGCCGGAACCAGATTAGGGCCTGAAGCCATCCTGCGGTGTTGCGGCCAGCTCACAAGAAAGCGAGTTGAAGAAAGGAGCTCAGGGGCACTGTAATTCACAAACCTGCAGAGTTATAAATGACAACTATCGTCCAAAAATATACTGAAGTAAGGCTGCCAAGAGGACTTGAAAGCGGGGCAGAATTGCAGGAAACCGATTTCAGGAGGTAGACTGGAATTGCATCGAAAGCATAGGAAAAGAGGCAGAACGTCCACAATGATGCACTTGGCCAAAAAGGGCGTATGCGTTTTTTCCTGAATATAGTCAGGAAAAAACGCATACGCCCTTTTTGGCCAACCAAGCAAGCTTGCAAAGGAAATCTGCACTACAATGAAGTCTCACTTCCCCCCGGTCAAAAGGGCCATCTGAAAAAAGTGTAAAATCCAGAAAGGCAGGACAGGCCATGGAGAACTGGGAGCCTTGTTATGCTGATGGGCGGGATGTAAATTGCCAACAGACACTCGGGAGAAGTGTATGGTGTTTCCTGAAACATCTAAAAAACAAAGCAACAGAGCCTAGGGCACTTCCACTTATGGTCCTATAGCTTAGGGAAATTAAAATCAAAAAGATACAGCCACCCCAATGTTTGGGACGCCTCTGTTTACAAGAACCTCGTTTACCGTACAAGTTCAATATCACAGAAAGTGAAAAATGGATAAAGAACTTGTGGTACTTACGTACAATGCAGTATCACTCAGCAGTGAAATCTATGTCATCAGGCCCGTAGCAGCACAATGAGTGGATTCAGGTACGATGATTCTAACTGAAATAAGTCACACAGAAAAAGAAACATCATAAGATATCAGTAATACACGGAATGTAAACTTGGCTACACAGGAACTGAATTACAGAACAGAACAGGGTCTCAAATTTAGAAAACCAACTTATGCTTGTTTAAGGGGAAAGGTGAGTTGGGGTGCTGCATAAAACCAGAGATTGAAATGAGCACAGATAAAGTTCCTTAAGCCAAATATGGAATAGACAAGAGCTACTCCTTGCTCAACGAAATGGACTCAACACCGCATATTAAACGCCTAAGAGTGTACCTGACTCTTAAGTATCTTAAAACCTATGGATTGCTATGTCTCCGAAAGAGAATCAAGCATGTGTACAGGGACGTAAACGCAGCAGTGATAGGATTGGAGAGGTTCGGTGAGCAAATGAAGACCCTTTGAAGTCATATTGCATGGTACCCATTCCACGGGTTTCAACTACCCAGGTTTAAGGTATTCTTCCTTCAGCTAAAACATGCATGTGGAACCTAGAGTATGATCAACCATGTGATCGGGAGACGTGTTCAAATATGTCTCAGTTTTCGTACCCTGGTACTCGGGTGCAACATTCCAGACGCTTTACTAACACTCTCCCGACTTGGAGAGTCAGTCCCTTTAACCTCCTGTTTGGCCCAGTTTGCAATTTCTGCGGAAGATGAACAGGAATAGCGAGAACCAATGAGAGACTAGCTGGAGGTGTCTGGACGGGCAAATTTAACTCTCATTTCCCACCAGGAAGAGGAAATAACCAAAGGCTCAGCGTGCCGTGCCGGAACCAGATTAGGGCCTGAAGCCATCCTGCGGTGTTGCGGCCAGCTCACAAGAAAGCGAGTTGAAGAAAGGAGCTCAGGGGCACTGTAATTCACAAACCTGCAGAGTTATAAATGACAACTATCGTCCAAAAATATACTGAAGTAAGGCTGCCAAGAGGACTTGAAAGCGGGGCAGAATTGCAGGAAACCGATTTCAGGAGGTAGACTGGAATTGCATCGAAAGCATAGGAAAAGAGGCAGAACGTCCACAATGATGCACTTGGCCAAAAAGGGCGTATGCGTTTTTTCCTGAATATATTCAGGAAAAAACGCATACGCCCTTTTTGGCCAACCAAGCAAGCTTGCAAAGGAAATCTGCACTACAATGAAGTCTCACTTCCCCCCGGTCAAAAGGGCCATCTGAAAAAAGTGTAAAATCCAGAAAGGCAGGACAGGCCATGGAGAACTGGGAGCCTTGTTATGCTGATGGGCGGGATGTAAATTGCCAACAGACACTCGGGAGAAGTGTATGGTGTTTCCTGAAACGTCTAAAAAACAAAGCAACAGAGCCTAGGGCACTTCCACTTATGGTCCTATAGCTTAGGGAAATTAAAATCAAAAAGATACAGCCACCCCAATGTTTGGGACGCCTCTGTTTACAAGAACCTCGTTTACCGTACAAGTTCAATATCACAGAAAGTGAAAAATGGATAAAGAACTTGTGGTACTTACGTACAATGCAGTATCACTCAGCAGTGAAATCTATGTCATCAGGCCCGTAGCAGCACAATGAGTGGATTCAGGTACGATGATTCTAACTGAAATAAGTCACACAGAAAAAGAAACATCATAAGATATCAGTAATACACGGAATGTAAACTTGGCTACACAGGAACTGAATTACAGAACAGAACAGGGTCTCAAATTTAGAAAACCAACTTATGCTTGTTTAAGGGGAAAGGTGAGTTGGGGTGCTGCATAAAACCAGGGATTGAAATGAGCACAGATAAAGTTCCTTAAGCCAAATATGGAATAGACAAGAGCTACTCCTTGCTCAACGAAATGGACTCAACACCGCATATTAAACGCCTAAGAGTGTACCTGACTCTTAAGTATCTTAAAACCTATGGATTGCTATGTCTCCGAAAGAGAATCAAGCATGTGTACAGGGACGTAAACGCAGCAGTGATAGGATTGGAGAGGTTCGGTGAGCAAATGAAGACCCTTTGAAGTCATATTGCATGGTACCCATTCCACGGGTTTCAACTACCCAGGTTTAAGGTATTCTTCCTTCAGCTAAAACATGCATGTGGAACCTAGAGTATGATCAACCATGTGATCTGGAGACGTGTTCAAATATGTCTCAGTTTTCGTACCCTGGTACTCGGGTGCAACATTCCAGACGCTTTACTAACACTCTCCCGACTTGGAGAGTCAGTCCCTTTAACCTCCTGTTTGGCCCAGTTTGCAATTTCTGCGGAAGATGAACAGGAATAGCGAGAACCAATGAGAGACTAGCTGGAGGTGTCTGGACGGGCAAATTTAACTCTCATTTCCCACCAGGAAGAGGAAATAACCAAAGGCTCAGCGTGCCGTGCCGGAACCAGATTAGGGCCTGAAGCCATCCTGCGGTGTTGCGGCCAGCTCACAAGAAAACGAGTTGAAGAAAGGAGCTCAGGGGCACTGTAATTCACAAACCTGCAGAGTTATAAATGACAACTATCGTCCAAAAATATACTGAAGTAAGGCTGCCAAGAGGACTTGAAAGCGGGGCAGAATTGCAGGAAACCGATTTCAGGAGGTAGACTGGAATTGCATCGAAAGCATAGGAAAAGAGGCAGAACGTCCACAATGATGCACTTGGCCAAAAAGGGCGTATGCGTTTTTTCCTGAATATATTCAGGAAAAAACGCATACGCCCTTTTTGGCCAACCAAGCAAGCTTGCAAAGGAAATCTGCACTACAATGAAGTCTCACTTCCCCCCGGTCAAAAGGGCCATCTGAAAAAAGTGTAAAATCCAGAAAGGCAGGACAGGCCATGGAGAACTGGGAGCCTTGTTATGCTGATGGGCGGGATGTAAATTGCCAACAGACACTCGGGAGAAGTGTATGGTGTTTCCTGAAACGTCTAAAAAACAAAGCAACAGAGCCTAGGGCACTTCCACTTATGGTCCTATAGCTTAGGGAAATTAAAATCAAAAAGATACAGCCACCCCAATGTTTGGGACGCCTCTGTTTACAAGAACCTCGTTTACCGTACAAGTTCAATATCACAGAAAGTGAAAAATGGATAAAGAACTTGTGGTACTTACGTACAATGCAGTATCACTCAGCAGTGAAATCTATGTCACCAGGCCCGTAGCAGCACAATGAGTGGATTCAGGTACGATGATTCTAACTGAAATAAGTCACACAGAAAAAGAAACATCATAAGATATCAGTAATACACGGAATGTAAACTTGGCTACACAGGAACTGAATTACAGAACAGAACAGGGTCTCAAATTTAGAAAACCAACTTATGCTTGTTTAAGGGGAAAGGTGAGTTGGGGTGCTGCATAAAACCAGAGATTGAAATGAGCACAGATAAAGTTCCTTAAGCCAAATATGGAATAGACAAGAGCTACTCCTTGCTCAACGAAATGGACTCAACACCGCATATTAAACGCCTAAGAGTGTACCTGACTCTTAAGTATCTTAAAACCTATGGATTGCTATGTCTCCGAAAGAGAATCAAGCATGTGTACAGGGACGTAAACGCAGCAGTGATAGGATTGGAGAGGTTCGGTGAGCAAATGAAGACCCTTTGAAGTCATATTGCATGGTACCCATTCCACGGGTTTCAACTACCCAGGTTTAAGGTATTCTTCCTTCAGCTAAAACATGCATGTGGAACCTAGAGTATGATCAACCATGTGATCGGGAGACGTGTTCAAATATGTCTCAGTTTTCGTACCCTGGTACTCGGGTGCAACATTCCAGACGCTTTACTAACACTCTCCCGACTTGGAGAGTCAGTCCCTTTAACCTCCTGTTTGGCCCAGTTTGCAATTTCTGCGGAAGATGAACAGGAATAGCGAGAACCAATGAGAGACTAGCTGGAGGTGTCTGGACGGGCAAATTTAACTCTCATTTCCCACCAGGAAGAGGAAATAACCAAAGGCTCAGCGTGCCGTGCCGGAACCAGATTAGGGCCTGAAGCCATCCTGCGGTGTTGCGGCCAGCTCACAAGAAAACGAGTTGAAGAAAGGAGCTCAGGGGCACTGTAATTCACAAACCTGCAGAGTTATAAATGACAACTATCGTCCAAAAATATACTGAAGTAAGGCTGCCAAGAGGACTTGAAAGCGGGGCAGAATTGCAGGAAACCGATTTCAGGAGGTAGACTGGAATTGCATCGAAAGCATAGGAAAAGAGGCAGAACGTCCACAATGATGCACTTGGCCAAAAAGGGCGTATGCGTTTTTTCCTGAATATATTCAGGAAAAAACGCATACGCCCTTTTTGGCCAACCAAGCAAGCTTGCAAAGGAAATCTGCACTACAATGAAGTCTCACTTCCCCCCGGTCAAAAGGGCCATCTGAAAAAAGTGTAAAATCCAGAAAGGCAGGACAGGCCATGGAGAACTGGGAGCCTTGTTATGCTGATGGGCGGGATGTAAATTGCCAACAGACACTCGGGAGAAGTGTATGGTGTTTCCTGAAACGTCTAAAAAACAAAGCAACAGAGCCTAGGGCACTTCCACTTATGGTCCTATAGCTTAGGGAAATTAAAATCAAAAAGATACAGCCACCCCAATGTTTGGGACGCCTCTGTTTACAAGAACCTCGTTTACCGTACAAGTTCAATATCACAGAAAGTGAAAAATGGATAAAGAACTTGTGGTACTTACGTACAATGCAGTATCACTCAGCAGTGAAATCTATGTCATCAGGCCCGTAGCAGCACAATGAGTGGATTCAGGTACGATGATTCTAACTGAAATAAGTCACACAGAAAAAGAAACATCATAAGATATCAGTAATACACGGAATGTAAACTTGGCTACACAGGAACTGAATTACAGAACAGAACAGGGTCTCAAATTTAGAAAACCAACTTATGCTTGTTTAAGGGGAAAGGTGAGTTGGGGTGCTGCATAAAACCAGAGATTGAAATGAGCACAGATAAAGTTCCTTAAGCCAAATATGGAATAGACAAGAGCTACTCCTTGCTCAACGAAATGGACTCAACACCGCATATTAAACGCCTAAGAATGTACCTGAATAGTAAGTATCTTAAATCCTATGGATTGCTATGTCTCCGAAAGAGAATCAAGCATGTGTACAGGGACATAAACGCAGCAGTGATAGGATTGGAGAGGTTCGGTGAGCAAATGAAGACCCTTTGAAGTCATATTGCATGGTACCCATTCCACGGGTTTCAACTACCCAGGTTTAAGGTATTCTTCCTTCAGCTAAAACATGCATGTGGAACCTAGAGTATGATCAACCATGTGATCGGGAGACGTGTTCAAATATGTCTCAGTTTTCGTACCCTGGTACTCGGGTGCAACATTCCAGACGCTTTACTAACACTCTCCCGACTTGGAGAGTCAGTCCCTTTAACCTCCTGTTTGGCCCAGTTTGCAATTTCTGCGGAAGATGAACAGGAATAGCGAGAACCAATGAGAGACTAGCTGGAGGTGTCTGGACGGGCAAATTTAACTCTCATTTCCCACCAGGAAGAGGAAATAACCAAAGGCTCAGCGTGCCGTGCCGGAACCAGATTAGGGCCTGAAGCCATCCTGCGGTGTTGCGGCCAGCTCACAAGAAAACGAGTTGAAGAAAGGAGCTCAGGGGCACTGTAATTCACAAACCTGCAGAGTTATAAATGACAACTATCGTCCAAAAATATACTGAAGTAAGGCTGCCAAGAGGACTTGAAAGCGGGGCAGAATTGCAGGAAACCGATTTCAGGAGGTAGACTGGAATTGCATCGAAAGCATAGGAAAAGAGGCAGAACGTCCACAATGATGCACTTGGCCAAAAAGGGCGTATGCGTTTTTTCCTGAATATATTCAGGAAAAAACGCATACGCCCTTTTTGGCCAACCAAGCAAGCTTGCAAAGGAAATCTGCACTACAATGAAGTCTCACTTCCCCCCGGTCAAAAGGGCCATCTGAAAAAAGTGTAAAATCCAGAAAGGCAGGACAGGCCATGGAGAACTGGGAGCCTTGTTATGCTGATGGGCGGGATGTAAATTGCCAACAGACACTCGGGAGAAGTGTATGGTGTTTCCTGAAACATCTAAAAAACAAAGCAACAGAGCCTAGGGCACTTCCACTTATGGTCCTATAGCTTAGGGAAATTAAAATCAAAAAGATACAGCCACCCCAATGTTTGGGACGCCTCTGTTTACAAGAACCTCGTTTACCGTACAAGTTCAATATCACAGAAAGTGAAAAATGGATAAAGAACTTGTGGTACTTACGTACAATGCAGTATCACTCAGCAGTGAAATCTATGTCACCAGGCCCGTAGCAGCACAATGAGTGAATTCAGGTACGATGATTCTAACTGAAATAAGTCACACAGAAAAAGAAACATCATAAGATATCAGTAATACACGGAATGTAAACTTGGCTACACAGGAACTGAATTACAGAACAGAACAGGGTCTCAAATTTAGAAAACCAACTTATGCTTGTTTAAGGGGAAAGGTGAGTTGGGGTGCTGCATAAAACCAGAGATTGAAATGAGCACAGATAAAGTTCCTTAAGCCAAATATGGAATAGACAAGAGCTACTCCTTGCTCAACGAAATGGACTCAACACCGCATATTAAACGCCTAAGAGTGTACCTGACTCTTAAGTATCTTAAAACCTATGGATTGCTATGTCTCCGAAAGAGAATCAAGCATGTGTACAGGGACGTAAACGCAGCAGTGATAGGATTGGAGAGGTTCGGTGAGCAAATGAAGACCCTTTGAAGTCATATTGCATGGTACCCATTCCACGGGTTTCAACTACCCAGGTTTAAGGTATTCTTCCTTCAGCTAAAACATGCATGTGGAACCTAGAGTATGATCAACCATGTGATCGGGAGACGTGTTCAAATATGTCTCAGTTTTCGTACCCTGGTACTCGGGTGCAACATTCCAGACGCTTTACTAACACTCTCCCGACTTGGAGAGTCAGTCCCTTTAACCTCCTGTTTGGCCCAGTTTGCAATTTCTGCGGAAGATGAACAGGAATAGCGAGAACCAATGAGAGACTAGCTGGAGGTGTCTGGACGGGCAAATTTAACTCTCATTTCCCACCAGGAAGAGGAAATAACCAAAGGCTCAGCGTGCCGTGCCGGAACCAGATTAGGGCCTGAAGCCATCCTGCGGTGTTGCGGCCAGCTCACAAGAAAACGAGTTGAAGAAAGGAGCTCAGGGGCACTGTAATTCACAAACCTGCAGAGTTATAAATGACAACTATCGTCCAAAAATATACTGAAGTAAGGCTGCCAAGAGGACTTGAAAGCGGGGCAGAATTGCAGGAAACCGATTTCAGGAGGTAGACTGGAATTGCATCGAAAGCATAGGAAAAGAGGCAGAACGTCCACAATGATGCACTTGGCCAAAAAGGGCGTATGCGTTTTTTCCTGAATATATTCAGGAAAAAACGCATACGCCCTTTTTGGCCAACCAAGCAAGCTTGCAAAGGAAATCTGCACTACAATGAAGTCTCACTTCCCCCCGGTCAAAAGGGCCATCTGAAAAAAGTGTAAAATCCAGAAAGGCAGGACAGGCCATGGAGAACTGGGAGCCTTGTTATGCTGATGGGCGGGATGTAAATTGCCAACAGACACTCGGGAGAAGTGTATGGTGTTTCCTGAAACGTCTAAAAAACAAAGCAACAGAGCCTAGGGCACTTCCACTTATGGTCCTATAGCTTAGGGAAATTAAAATCAAAAAGATACAGCCACCCCAATGTTTGGGACGCCTCTGTTTACAAGAACCTCGTTTACCGTACAAGTTCAATATCACAGAAAGTGAAAAATGGATAAAGAACTTGTGGTACTTACGTACAATGCAGTATCACTCAGCAGTGAAATCTATGTCATCAGGCCCGTAGCAGCACAATGAGTGGATTCAGGTACGATGATTCTAACTGAAATAAGTCACACAGAAAAAGAAACATCATAAGATATCAGTAATACACGGAATGTAAACTTGGCTACACAGGAACTGAATTACAGAACAGAACAGGGTCTCAAATTTAGAAAACCAACTTATGCTTGTTTAAGGGGAAAGGTGAGTTGGGGTGCTGCATAAAACCAGAGATTGAAATGAGCACAGATAAAGTTCCTTAAGCCAAATATGGAATAGACAAGAGCTACTCCTTGCTCAACGAAATGGACTCAACACCGCATATTAAACGCCTAAGAGTGTACCTGAATAGTAAGTATCTTAAAACCTATGGATTGCTATGTCTCCGAAAGAGAATCAAGCATGTGTACAGGGACATAAACGCAGCAGTGATAGGATTGGAGAGGTTCGGTGAGCAAATGAAGACCCTTTGAAGTCATATTGCATGGTACCCATTCCACGGGTTTCAACTACCCAGGTTTAAGGTATTCTTCCTTCAGCTAAAACATGCATGTGGAACCTAGAGTATGATCAACCATGTGATCGGGAGACGTGTTCAAATATGTCTCAGTTTTCGTACCCTGGTACTCGGGTGCAACATTCCAGACGCTTTACTAACACTCTCCCGACTTGGAGAGTCAGTCCCTTTAACCTCCTGTTTGGCCCAGTTTGCAATTTCTGCGGAAGATGAACAGGAATAGCGAGAACCAATGAGAGACTAGCTGGAGGTGTCTGGACGGGCAAATTTAACTCTCATTTCCCACCAGGAAGAGGAAATAACCAAAGGCTCAGCGTGCCGTGCCGGAACCAGATTAGGGCCTGAAGCCATCCTGCGGTGTTGCGGCCAGCTCACAAGAAAACGAGTTGAAGAAAGGAGCTCAGGGGCACTGTAATTCACAAACCTGCAGAGTTATAAATGACAACTATCGTCCAAAAATATACTGAAGTAAGGCTGCCAAGAGGACTTGAAAGCGGGGCAGAATTGCAGGAAACCGATTTCAGGAGGTAGACTGGAATTGCATTGAAAGCATAGGAAAAGAGGCAGAACGTCCACAATGATGCACTTGGCCAAAAAGGGCGTATGCGTTTTTTCCTGAATATATTCAGGAAAAAACGCATACGCCCTTTTTGGCCAACCAAGCAAGCTTGCAAAGGAAATCTGCACTACAATGAAGTCTCACTTCCCCCCGGTCAAAAGGGCCATCTGAAAAAAGTGTAAAATCCAGAAAGGCAGGACAGGCCATGGAGAACTGGGAGCCTTGTTATGCTGATGGGCGGGATGTAAATTGCCAACAGACACTCGGGAGAAGTGTATGGTGTTTCCTGAAACATCTAAAAAACAAAGCAACAGAGCCTAGGGCACTTCCACTTATGGTCCTATAGCTTAGGGAAATTAAAATCAAAAAGATACAGCCACCCCAATGTTTGGGACGCCTCTGTTTACAAGAACCTCGTTTACCGTACAAGTTCAATATCACAGAAAGTGAAAAATGGATAAAGAACTTGTGGTACTTACGTACAATGCAGTATCACTCAGCAGTGAAATCTATGTCATCAGGCCCGTAGCAGCACAATGAGTGGATTCAGGTACGATGATTCTAACTGAAATAAGTCACACAGAAAAAGAAACATCATAAGATATCAGTAATACACGGAATGTAAACTTGGCTACACAGGAACTGAATTACAGAACAGAACAGGGTCTCAAATTTAGAAAACCAACTTATGCTTGTTTAAGGGGAAAGGTGAGTTGGGGTGCTGCATAAAACCAGAGATTGAAATGAGCACAGATAAAGTTCCTTAAGCCAAATATGGAATAGACAAGAGCTACTCCTTGCTCAACGAAATGGACTCAACACCGCATATTAAACGCCTAAGAGTGTACCTGAATAGTAAGTATCTTAAAACCTATGGATTGCTATGTCTCCGAAAGAGAATCAAGCATGTGTACAGGGACGTAAACGCAGCAGTGATAGGATTGGAGAGGTTCGGTGAGCAAATGAAGACCCTTTGAAGTCATATTGCATGGTACCCATTCCACGGGTTTCAACTACCCAGGTTTAAGGTATTCTTCCTTCAGCTAAAACATGCATGTGGAACCTAGAGTATGATCAACCATGTGATCGGGAGACGTGTTCAAATATGTCTCAGTTTTCGTACCCTGGTACTCGGGTGCAACATTCCAGACGCTTTACTAACACTCTCCCGACTTGGAGAGTCAGTCCCTTTAACCTCCTGTTTGGCCCAGTTTGCAATTTCTGCGGAAGATGAACAGGAATAGCGAGAACCAATGAGAGACTAGCTGGAGGTGTCTGGACGGGCAAATTTAACTCTCATTTCCCACCAGGAAGAGGAAATAACCAAAGGCTCAGCGTGCCGTGCCGGAACCAGATTAGGGCCTGAAGCCATCCTGCGGTGTTGCGGCCAGCTCACAAGAAAACGAGTTGAAGAAAGGAGCTCAGGGGCACTGTAATTCACAAACCTGCAGAGTTATAAATGACAACTATCGTCCAAAAATATACTGAAGTAAGGCTGCCAAGAGGACTTGAAAGCGGGGCAGAATTGCAGGAAACCGATTTCAGGAGGTAGACTGGAATTGCATCGAAAGCATAGGAAAAGAGGCAGAACGTCCACAATGATGCACTTGGCCAAAAAGGGCGTATGCGTTTTTTCCTGAATATATTCAGGAAAAAACGCATACGCCCTTTTTGGCCAACCAAGCAAGCTTGCAAAGGAAATCTGCACTACAATGAAGTCTCACTTCCCCCCGGTCAAAAGGGCCATCTGAAAAAAGTGTAAAATCCAGAAAGGCAGGACAGGCCATGGAGAACTGGGAGCCTTGTTATGCTGATGGGCGGGATGTAAATTGCCAACAGACACTCGGGAGAAGTGTATGGTGTTTCCTGAAACATCTAAAAAACAAAGCAACAGAGCCTAGGGCACTTCCACTTATGGTCCTATAGCTTAGGGAAATTAAAATCAAAAAGATACAGCCACCCCAATGTTTGGGACGCCTCTGTTTACAAGAACCTCGTTTACCGTACAAGTTCAATATCACAGAAAGTGAAAAATGGATAAAGAACTTGTGGTACTTACGTACAATGCAGTATCACTCAGCAGTGAAATCTATGTCATCAGGCCCGTAGCAGCACAATGAGTGGATTCAGGTACGATGATTCTAACTGAAATAAGTCACACAGAAAAAGAAACATCATAAGATATCAGTAATACACGGAATGTAAACTTGGCTACACAGGAACTGAATTACAGAACAGAACAGGGTCTCAAATTTAGAAAACCAACTTATGCTTGTTTAAGGGGAAAGGTGAGTTGGGGTGCTGCATAAAACCAGAGATTGAAATGAGCACAGATAAAGTTCCTTAAGCCAAATATGGAATAGACAAGAGCTACTCCTTGCTCAACGAAATGGACTCAACACCGCATATTAAACGCCTAAGAGTGTACCTGACTCTTAAGTATCTTAAAACCTATGGATTGCTATGTCTCCGAAAGAGAATCAAGCATGTGTACAGGGACGTAAACGCAGCAGTGATAGGATTGGAGAGGTTCGGTGAGCAAATGAAGACCCTTTGAAGTCATATTGCATGGTACCCATTCCACGGGTTTCAACTACCCAGGTTTAAGGTATTCTTCCTTCAGCTAAAACATGCATGTGGAACCTAGAGTATGATCAACCATGTGATCGGGAGACGTGTTCAAATATGTCTCAGTTTTCGTACCCTGGTACTCGGGTGCAACATTCCAGACGCTTTACTAACACTCTCCCGACTTGGAGAGTCAGTCCCTTTAACCTCCTGTTTGGCCCAGTTTGCAATTTCTGCGGAAGATGAACAGGAATAGCGAGAACCAATGAGAGACTAGCTGGAGGTGTCTGGACGGGCAAATTTAACTCTCATTTCCCACCAGGAAGAGGAAATAACCAAAGGCTCAGCGTGCCGTGCCGGAACCAGATTAGGGCCTGAAGCCATCCTGCGGTGTTGCGGCCAGCTCACAAGAAAGCGAGTTGAAGAAAGGAGCTCAGGGGCACTGTAATTCACAAACCTGCAGAGTTATAAATGACAACTATCGTCCAAAAATATACTGAAGTAAGGCTGCCAAGAGGACTTGAAAGCGGGGCAGAATTGCAGGAAACCGATTTCAGGAGGTAGACTGGAATTGCATCGAAAGCATAGGAAAAGAGGCAGAACGTCCACAATGATGCACTTGGCCAAAAAGGGCGTATGCGTTTTTTCCTGAATATATTCAGGAAAAAACGCATACGCCCTTTTTGGCCAACCAAGCAAGCTTGCAAAGGAAATCTGCACTACAATGAAGTCTCACTTCCCCCCGGTCAAAAGGGCCATCTGAAAAAAGTGTAAAATCCAGAAAGGCAGGACAGGCCATGGAGAACTGGGAGCCTTGTTATGCTGATGGGCGGGATGTAAATTGCCAACAGACACTCGGGAGAAGTGTATGGTGTTTCCTGAAACATCTAAAAAACAAAGCAACAGAGCCTAGGGCACTTCCACTTATGGTCCTATAGCTTAGGGAAATTAAAATCAAAAAGATACAGCCACCCCAATGTTTGGGACGCCTCTGTTTACAAGAACCTCGTTTACCGTACAAGTTCAATATCACAGAAAGTGAAAAATGGATAAAGAACTTGTGGTACTTACGTACAATGCAGTATCACTCAGCAGTGAAATCTATGTCATCAGGCCCGTAGCAGCACAATGAGTGGATTCAGGTACGATGATTCTAACTGAAATAAGTCACACAGAAAAAGAAACATCATAAGATATCAGTAATACACGGAATGTAAACTTGGCTACACAGGAACTGAATTACAGAACAGAACAGGGTCTCAAATTTAGAAAACCAACTTATGCTTGTTTAAGGGGAAAGGTGAGTTGGGGTGCTGCATAAAACCAGAGATTGAAATGAGCACAGATAAAGTTCCTTAAGCCAAATATGGAATAGACAAGAGCTACTCCTTGCTCAACGAAATGGACTCAACACCGCATATTAAACGCCTAAGAGTGTACCTGACTCTTAAGTATCTTAAAACCTATGGATTGCTATGTCTCCGAAAGAGAATCAAGCATGTGTACAGGGACGTAAACGCAGCAGTGATAGGATTGGAGAGGTTCGGTGAGCAAATGAAGACCCTTTGAAGTCATATTGCATGGTACCCATTCCACGGGTTTCAACTACCCAGGTTTAAGGTATTCTTCCTTCAGCTAAAACATGCATGTGGAACCTAGAGTATGATCAACCATGTGATCGGGAGACGTGTTCAAATATGTCTCAGTTTTCGTACCCTGGTACTCGGGTGCAACATTCCAGACGCTTTACTAACACTCTCCCGACTTGGAGAGTCAGTCCCTTTAACCTCCTGTTTGGCCCAGTTTGCAATTTCTGCGGAAGATGAACAGGAATAGCGAGAACCAATGAGAGACTAGCTGGAGGTGTCTGGACGGGCAAATTTAACTCTCATTTCCCACCAGGAAGAGGAAATAACCAAAGGCTCAGCGTGCCGTGCCGGAACCAGATTAGGGCCTGAAGCCATCCTGCGGTGTTGCGGCCAGCTCACAAGAAAACGAGTTGAAGAAAGGAGCTCAGGGGCACTGTAATTCACAAACCTGCAGAGTTATAAATGACAACTATCGTCCAAAAATATACTGAAGTAAGGCTGCCAAGAGGACTTGAAAGCGGGGCAGAATTGCAGGAAACCGATTTCAGGAGGTAGACTGGAATTGCATCGAAAGCATAGGAAAAGAGGCAGAACGTCCACAATGATGCACTTGGCCAAAAAGGGCGTATGCGTTTTTTCCTGAATATATTCAGGAAAAAACGCATACGCCCTTTTTGGCCAACCAAGCAAGCTTGCAAAGGAAATCTGCACTACAATGAAGTCTCACTTCCCCCCGGTCAAAAGGGCCATCTGAAAAAAGTGTAAAATCCAGAAAGGCAGGACAGGCCATGGAGAACTGGGAGCCTTGTTATGCTGATGGGCGGGATGTAAATTGCCAACAGACACTCGGGAGAAGTGTATGGTGTTTCCTGAAACATCTAAAAAACAAAGCAACAGAGCCTAGGGCACTTCCACTTATGGTCCTATAGCTTAGGGAAATTAAAATCAAAAAGATACAGCCACCCCAATGTTTGGGACGCCTCTGTTTACAAGAACCTCGTTTACCGTACAAGTTCAATATCACAGAAAGTGAAAAATGGATAAAGAACTTGTGGTACTTACGTACAATGCAGTATCACTCAGCAGTGAAATCTATGTCATCAGGCCCGTAGCAGCACAATGAGTGGATTCAGGTACGATGATTCTAACTGAAATAAGTCACACAGAAAAAGAAACATCATAAGATATCAGTAATACACGGAATGTAAACTTGGCTACACAGGAACTGAATTACAGAACAGAACAGGGTCTCAAATTTAGAAAACCAACTTATGCTTGTTTAAGGGGAAAGGTGAGTTGGGGTGCTGCATAAAACCAGAGATTGAAATGAGCACAGATAAAGTTCCTTAAGCCAAATATGGAATAGACAAGAGCTACTCCTTGCTCAACGAAATGGACTCAACACCGCATATTAAACGCCTAAGAGTGTACCTGACTCTTAAGTATCTTAAAACCTATGGATTGCTATGTCTCCGAAAGAGAATCAAGCATGTGTACAGGGACGTAAACGCAGCAGTGATAGGATTGGAGAGGTTCGGTGAGCAAATGAAGACCCTTTGAAGTCATATTGCATGGTACCCATTCCACGGGTTTCAACTACCCAGGTTTAAGGTATTCTTCCTTCAGCTAAAACATGCATGTGGAACCTAGAGTATGATCAACCATGTGATCGGGAGACGTGTTCAAATATGTCTCAGTTTTCGTACCCTGGTACTCGGGTGCAACATTCCAGACGCTTTACTAACACTCTCCCGACTTGGAGAGTCAGTCCCTTTAACCTCCTGTTTGGCCCAGTTTGCAATTTCTGCGGAAGATGAACAGGAATAGCGAGAACCAATGAGAGACTAGCTGGAGGTGTCTGGACGGGCAAATTTAACTCTCATTTCCCACCAGGAAGAGGAAATAACCAAAGGCTCAGCGTGCCGTGCCGGAACCAGATTAGGGCCTGAAGCCATCCTGCGGTGTTGCGGCCAGCTCACAAGAAAGCGAGTTGAAGAAAGGAGCTCAGGGGCACTGTAATTCACAAACCTGCAGAGTTATAAATGACAACTATCGTCCAAAAATATACTGAAGTAAGGCTGCCAAGAGGACTTGAAAGCGGGGCAGAATTGCAGGAAACCGATTTCAGGAGGTAGACTGGAATTGCATCGAAAGCATAGGAAAAGAGGCAGAACGTCCACAATGATGCACTTGGCCAAAAAGGGCGTATGCGTTTTTTCCTGAATATATTCAGGAAAAAACGCATACGCCCTTTTTGGCCAACCAAGCAAGCTTGCAAAGGAAATCTGCACTACAATGAAGTCTCACTTCCCCCCGGTCAAAAGGGCCATCTGAAAAAAGTGTAAAATCCAGAAAGGCAGGACAGGCCATGGAGAACTGGGAGCCTTGTTATGCTGATGGGCGGGATGTAAATTGCCAACAGCCACTCGGGAGAAGTGTATGGTGTTTCCTGAAACATCTAAAAAACAAAGCAACAGAGCCTAGGGCACTTCCACTTATGGTCCTATAGCTTAGGGAAATTAAAATCAAAAAGATACAGCCACCCCAATGTTTGGGACGCCTCTGTTTACAAGAACCTCGTTTACCGTACAAGTTCAATATCACAGAAAGTGAAAAATGGATAAAGAACTTGTGGTACTTACGTACAATGCAGTATCACTCAGCAGTGAAATCTATGTCATCAGGCCCGTAGCAGCACAATGAGTGGATTCAGGTACGATGATTCTAACTGAAATAAGTCACACAGAAAAAGAAACATCATAAGATATCAGTAATACACGGAATGTAAACTTGGCTACACAGGAACTGAATTACAGAACAGAACAGGGTCTCAAATTTAGAAAACCAACTTATGCTTGTTTAAGGGGAAAGGTGAGTTGGGGTGCTGCATAAAACCAGGGATTGAAATGAGCACAGATAAAGTTCCTTAAGCCAAATATGGAATAGACAAGAGCTACTCCTTGCTCAACGAAATGGACTCAACACCGCATATTAAACGCCTAAGAATGTACCCGACTCTTAAGTATCTTAAAACCTATGGATTGCTATGTCTCCGAAAGAGAATCAAGCATGTGTACAGGGACGTAAACGCAGCAGTGATAGGATTGGAGAGGTTCGGTGAGCAAATGAAGACCCTTTGAAGTCATATTGCATGGTACCCATTCCACGGGTTTCAACTACCCAGGTTTAAGGTATTCTTCCTTCAGCTAAAACATGCATGTGGAACCTAGAGTATGATCAACCATGTGATCGGGAGACGTGTTCAAATATGTCTCAGTTTTCGTACCCTGGTACTCGGGTGCAACATTCCAGACGCTTTACTAACACTCTCCCGACTTGGAGAGTCAGTCCCTTTAACCTCCTGTTTGGCCCAGTTTGCAATTTCTGCGGAAGATGAACAGGAATAGCGAGAACCAATGAGAGACTAGCTGGAGGTGTCTGGACGGGCAAATTTAACTCTCATTTCCCACCAGGAAGAGGAAATAACCAAAGGCTCAGCGTGCCGTGCCGGAACCAGATTAGGGCCTGAAGCCATCCTGCGGTGTTGCGGCCAGCTCACAAGAAAACGAGTTGAAGAAAGGAGCTCAGGGGCACTGTAATTCACAAACCTGCAGAGTTATAAATGACAACTATCGTCCAAAAATATACTGAAGTAAGGCTGCCAAGAGGACTTGAAAGCGGGGCAGAATTGCAGGAAACCGATTTCAGGAGGTAGACTGGAATTGCATCGAAAGCATAGGAAAAGAGGCAGAACGTCCACAATGATGCACTTGGCCAAAAAGGGCGTATGCGTTTTTTCCTGAATATATTCAGGAAAAAACGCATACGCCCTTTTTGGCCAACCAAGCAAGCTTGCAAAGGAAATCTGCACTACAATGAAGTCTCACTTCCCCCCGGTCAAAAGGGCCATCTGAAAAAAGTGTAAAATCCAGAAAGGCAGGACAGGCCATGGAGAACTGGGAGCCTTGTTATGCTGATGGGCGGGATGTAAATTGCCAACAGACACTCGGGAGAAGTGTATGGTGTTTCCTGAAACATCTAAAAAACAAAGCAACAGAGCCTAGGGCACTTCCACTTATGGTCCTATAGCTTAGGGAAATTAAAATCAAAAAGATACAGCCACCCCAATGTTTGGGACGCCTCTGTTTACAAGAACCTCGTTTACCGTACAAGTTCAATATCACAGAAAGTGAAAAATGGATAAAGAACTTGTGGTACTTACGTACAATGCAGTATCACTCAGCAGTGAAATCTATGTCATCAGGCCCGTAGCAGCACAATGAGTGGATTCAGGTACGATGATTCTAACTGAAATAAGTCACACAGAAAAAGAAACATCATAAGATATCAGTAATACACGGAATGTAAACTTGGCTACACAGGAACTGAATTACAGAACAGAACAGGGTCTCAAATTTAGAAAACCAACTTATGCTTGTTTAAGGGGAAAGGTGAGTTGGGGTGCTGCATAAAACCAGAGATTGAAATGAGCACAGATAAAGTTCCTTAAGCCAAATATGGAATAGACAAGAGCTACTCCTTGCTCAACGAAATGGACTCAACACCGCATATTAAACGCCTAAGAGTGTACCTGACTCTTAAGTATCTTAAAACCTATGGATTGCTATGTCTCCGAAAGAGAATCAAGCATGTGTACAGGGACGTAAACGCAGCAGTGATAGGATTGGAGAGGTTCGGTGAGCAAATGAAGACCCTTTGAAGTCATATTGCATGGTACCCATTCCACGGGTTTCAACTACCCAGGTTTAAGGTATTCTTCCTTCAGCTAAAACATGCATGTGGAACCTAGAGTATGATCAACCATGTGATCGGGAGACGTGTTCAAATATGTCTCAGTTTTCGTACCCTGGTACTCGGGTGCAACATTCCAGACGCTTTACTAACACTCTCCCGACTTGGAGAGTCAGTCCCTTTAACCTCCTGTTTGGCCCAGTTTGCAATTTCTGCGGAAGATGAACAGGAATAGCGAGAACCAATGAGAGACTAGCTGGAGGTGTCTGGACGGGCAAATTTAACTCTCATTTCCCACCAGGAAGAGGAAATAACCAAAGGCTCAGCGTGCCGTGCCGGAACCAGATTAGGGCCTGAAGCCATCCTGCGGTGTTGCGGCCAGCTCACAAGAAAGCGAGTTGAAGAAAGGAGCTCAGGGGCACTGTAATTCACAAACCTGCAGAGTTATAAATGACAACTATCGTCCAAAAATATACTGAAGTAAGGCTGCCAAGAGGACTTGAAAGCGGGGCAGAATTGCAGGAAACCGATTTCAGGAGGTAGACTGGAATTGCATCGAAAGCATAGGAAAAGAGGCAGAACGTCCACAATGATGCACTTGGCCAAAAAGGGCGTATGCGTTTTTTCCTGAATATATTCAGGAAAAAACGCATACGCCCTTTTTGGCCAACCAAGCAAGCTTGCAAAGGAAATCTGCACTACAATGAAGTCTCACTTCCCCCCGGTCAAAAGGGCCATCTGAAAAAAGTGTAAAATCCAGAAAGGCAGGACAGGCCATGGAGAACTGGGAGCCTTGTTATGCTGATGGGCGGGATGTAAATTGCCAACAGACACTCGGGAGAAGTGTATGGTGTTTCCTGAAACATCTAAAAAACAAAGCAACAGAGCCTAGGGCACTTCCACTTATGGTCCTATAGCTTAGGGAAATTAAAATCAAAAAGATACAGCCACCCCAATGTTTGGGACGCCTCTGTTTACAAGAACCTCGTTTACCGTACAAGTTCAATATCACAGAAAGTGAAAAATGGATAAAGAACTTGTGGTACTTACGTACAATGCAGTATCACTCAGCAGTGAAATCTATGTCATCAGGCCCGTAGCAGCACAATGAGTGGATTCAGGTACGATGATTCTAACTGAAATAAGTCACACAGAAAAAGAAACATCATAAGATATCAGTAATACACGGAATGTAAACTTGGCTACACAGGAACTGAATTACAGAACAGAACAGGGTCTCAAATTTAGAAAACCAACTTATGCTTGTTTAAGGGGAAAGGTGAGTTGGGGTGCTGCATAAAACCAGAGATTGAAATGAGCACAGATAAAGTTCCTTAAGCCAAATATGGAATAGACAAGAGCTACTCCTTGCTCAACGAAATGGACTCAACACCGCATATTAAACGCCTAAGAGTGTACCTGACTCTTAAGTATCTTAAAACCTATGGATTGCTATGTCTCCGAAAGAGAATCAAGCATGTGTACAGGGACGTAAACGCAGCAGTGATAGGATTGGAGAGGTTCGGTGAGCAAATGAAGACCCTTTGAAGTCATATTGCATGGTACCCATTCCACGGGTTTCAACTACCCAGGTTTAAGGTATTCTTCCTTCAGCTAAAACATGCATGTGGAACCTAGAGTATGATCAACCATGTGATCGGGAGACGTGTTCAAATATGTCTCAGTTTTCGTACCCTGGTACTCGGGTGCAACATTCCAGACGCTTTACTAACACTCTCCCGACTTGGAGAGTCAGTCCCTTTAACCTCCTGTTTGGCCCAGTTTGCAATTTCTGCGGAAGATGAACAGGAATAGCGAGAACCAATGAGAGACTAGCTGGAGGTGTCTGGACGGGCAAATTTAACTCTCATTTCCCACCAGGAAGAGGAAATAACCAAAGGCTCAGCGTGCCGTGCCGGAACCAGATTAGGGCCTGAAGCCATCCTGCGGTGTTGCGGCCAGCTCACAAGAAAACGAGTTGAAGAAAGGAGCTCAGGGGCACTGTAATTCACAAACCTGCAGAGTTATAAATGACAACTATCGTCCAAAAATATACTGAAGTAAGGCTGCCAAGAGGACTTGAAAGCGGGGCAGAATTGCAGGAAACCGATTTCAGGAGGTAGACTGGAATTGCATCGAAAGCATAGGAAAAGAGGCAGAACGTCCACAATGATGCACTTGGCCAAAAAGGGCGTATGCGTTTTTTCCTGAATATATTCAGGAAAAAACGCATACGCCCTTTTTGGCCAACCAAGCAAGCTTGCAAAGGAAATCTGCACTACAATGAAGTCTCACTTCCCCCCGGTCAAAAGGGCCATCTGAAAAAAGTGTAAAATCCAGAAAGGCAGGACAGGCCATGGAGAACTGGGAGCCTTGTTATGCTGATGGGCGGGATGTAAATTGCCAACAGACACTCGGGAGAAGTGTATGGTGTTTCCTGAAACATCTAAAAAACAAAGCAACAGAGCCTAGGGCACTTCCACTTATGGTCCTATAGCTTAGGGAAATTAAAATCAAAAAGATACAGCCACCCCAATGTTTGGGACGCCTCTGTTTACAAGAACCTCGTTTACCGTACAAGTTCAATATCACAGAAAGTGAAAAATGGATAAAGAACTTGTGGTACTTACGTACAATGCAGTATCACTCAGCAGTGAAATCTATGTCATCAGGCCCGTAGCAGCACAATGAGTGGATTCAGGTACGATGATTCTAACTGAAATAAGTCACACAGAAAAAGAAACATCATAAGATATCAGTAATACACGGAATGTAAACTTGGCTACACAGGAACTGAATTACAGAACAGAACAGGGTCTCAAATTTAGAAAACCAACTTATGCTTGTTTAAGGGGAAAGGTGAGTTGGGGTGCTGCATAAAACCAGAGATTGAAATGAGCAAGATAAAGTTCCTTAAGCCAAATATGGAATAGACAAGAGCTACTCCTTGCTCAACGAAATGGACTCAACACCGCATATTAAACGCCTAAGAGTGTACCTGACTCTTAAGTATCTTAAAACCTATGGATTGCTATGTCTCCGAAAGAGAATCAAGCATGTGTACAGGGACGTAAACGCAGCAGTGATAGGATTGGAGAGGTTCGGTGAGCAAATGAAGACCCTTTGAAGTCATATTGCATGGTACCCATTCCACGGGTTTCAACTACCCAGGTTTAAGGTATTCTTCCTTCAGCTAAAACATGCATGTGGAACCTAGAGTATGATCAACCATGTGATCGGGAGACGTGTTCAAATATGTCTCAGTTTTCGTACCCTGGTACTCGGGTGCAACATTCCAGACGCTTTACTAACACTCTCCCGACTTGGAGAGTCAGTCCCTTTAACCTCCTGTTTGGCCCAGTTTGCAATTTCTGCGGAAGATGAACAGGAATAGCGAGAACCAATGAGAGACTAGCTGGAGGTGTCTGGACGGGCAAATTTAACTCTCATTTCCCACCAGGAAGAGGAAATAACCAAAGGCTCAGCGTGCCGTGCCGGAACCAGATTAGGGCCTGAAGCCATCCTGCGGTGTTGCGGCCAGCTCACAAGAAAGCGAGTTGAAGAAAGGAGCTCAGGGGCACTGTAATTCACAAACCTGCAGAGTTATAAATGACAACTATCGTCCAAAAATATACTGAAGTAAGGCTGCCAAGAGGACTTGAAAGCGGGGCAGAATTGCAGGAAACCGATTTCAGGAGGTAGACTGGAATTGCATCGAAAGCATAGGAAAAGAGGCAGAACGTCCACAATGATGCACTTGGCCAAAAAGGGCGTATGCGTTTTTTCCTGAATATATTCAGGAAAAAACGCATACGCCCTTTTTGGCCAACCAAGCAAGCTTGCAAAGGAAATCTGCACTACAATGAAGTCTCACTTCCCCCCGGTCAAAAGGGCCATCTGAAAAAAGTGTAAAATCCAGAAAGGCAGGACAGGCCATGGAGAACTGGGAGCCTTGTTATGCTGATGGGCGGGATGTAAATTGCCAACAGACACTCGGGAGAAGTGTATGGTGTTTCCTGAAACATCTAAAAAACAAAGCAACAGAGCCTAGGGCACTTCCACTTATGGTCCTATAGCTTAGGGAAATTAAAATCAAAAAGATACAGCCACCCCAATGTTTGGGACGCCTCTGTTTACAAGAACCTCGTTTACCGTACAAGTTCAATATCACAGAAAGTGAAAAATGGATAAAGAACTTGTGGTACTTACGTACAATGCAGTATCACTCAGCAGTGAAATCTATGTCATCAGGCCCGTAGCAGCACAATGAGTGGATTCAGGTACGATGATTCTAACTGAAATAAGTCACACAGAAAAAGAAACATCATAAGATATCAGTAATACACGGAATGTAAACTTGGCTACACAGGAACTGAATTACAGAACAGAACAGGGTCTCAAATTTAGAAAACCAACTTATGCTTGTTTAAGGGGAAAGGTGAGTTGGGGTGCTGCATAAAACCAGGGATTGAAATGAGCACAGATAAAGTTCCTTAAGCCAAATATGGAATAGACAAGAGCTACTCCTTGCTCAACGAAATGGACTCAACACCGCATATTAAACGCCTAAGAATGTACCTGACTCTTAAGTATCTTAAAACCTATGGATTGCTATGTCTCCGAAAGAGAATCAAGCATGTGTACAGGGACGTAAACGCAGCAGTGATAGGATTGGAGAGGTTCGGTGAGCAAATGAAGACCCTTTGAAGTCATATTGCATGGTACCCATTCCACGGGTTTCAACTACCCAGGTTTAAGGTATTCTTCCTTCAGCTAAAACATGCATGTGGAACCTAGAGTATGATCAACCATGTGATCGGGAGACGTGTTCAAATATGTCTCAGTTTTCGTACCCTGGTACTCGGGTGCAACATTCCAGACGCTTTACTAACACTCTCCCGACTTGGAGAGTCAGTCCCTTTAACCTCCTGTTTGGCCCAGTTTGCAATTTCTGCGGAAGATGAACAGGAATAGCGAGAACCAATGAGAGACTAGCTGGAGGTGTCTGGACGGGCAAATTTAACTCTCATTTCCCACCAGGAAGAGGAAATAACCAAAGGCTCAGCGTGCCGTGCCGGAACCAGATTAGGGCCTGAAGCCATCCTGCGGTGTTGCGGCCAGCTCACAAGAAAACGAGTTGAAGAAAGGAGCTCAGGGGCACTGTAATTCACAAACCTGCAGAGTTATAAATGACAACTATCGTCCAAAAATATACTGAAGTAAGGCTGCCAAGAGGACTTGAAAGCGGGGCAGAATTGCAGGAAACCGATTTCAGGAGGTAGACTGGAATTGCATCGAAAGCATAGGAAAAGAGGCAGAACGTCCACAATGATGCACTTGGCCAAGAAGGGCGTATGCGTTTTTTCCTGAATATATTCAGGAAAAAACGCATACGCCCTTTTTGGCCAACCAAGCAAGCTTGCAAAGGAAATCTGCACTACAATGAAGTCTCACTTCCCCCCGGTCAAAAGGGCCATCTGAAAAAAGTGTAAAATCCAGAAAGGCAGGACAGGCCATGGAGAACTGGGAGCCTTGTTATGCTGATGGGCGGGATGTAAATTGCCAACAGACACTCGGGAGAAGTGTATGGTGTTTCCTGAAACGTCTAAAAAACAAAGCAACAGAGCCTAGGGCACTTCCACTTATGGTCCTATAGCTTAGGGAAATTAAAATCAAAAAGATACAGCCACCCCAATGTTTGGGACGCCTCTGTTTACAAGAACCTCGTTTACCGTACAAGTTCAATATCACAGAAAGTGAAAAATGGATAAAGAACTTGTGGTACTTACGTACAATGCAGTATCACTCAGCAGTGAAATCTATGTCATCAGGCCCGTAGCAGCACAATGAGTGGATTCAGGTACGATGATTCTAACTGAAATAAGTCACACAGAAAAAGAAACATCATAAGATATCAGTAATACACGGAATGTAAACTTGGCTACACAGGAACTGAATTACAGAACAGAACAGGGTCTCAAATTTAGAAAACCAACTTATGCTTGTTTAAGGGGAAAGGTGAGTTGGGGTGCTGCATAAAACCAGAGATTGAAATGAGCACAGATAAAGTTCCTTAAGCCAAATATGGAATAGACAAGAGCTACTCCTTGCTCAACGAAATGGACTCAACACCGCATATTAAACGCCTAAGAGTGTACCTGACTATTAAGTATCTTAAAACCTATGGATTGCTATGTCTCCGAAAGAGAATCAAGCATGTGTACAGGGACGTAAACGCAGCAGTGATAGGATTGGAGAGGTTCGGTGAGCAAATGAAGACCCTTTGAAGTCATATTGCATGGTACCCATTCCACGGGTTTCAACTACCCAGGTTTAAGGTATTCTTCCTTCAGCTAAAACATGCATGTGGAACCTAGAGTATGATCAACCATGTGATCGGGAGACGTGTTCAAATATGTCTCAGTTTTCGTACCCTGGTACTCGGGTGCAACATTCCAGACGCTTTACTAACACTCTCCCGACTTGGAGAGTCAGTCCCTTTAACCTCCTGTTTGGCCCAGTTTGCAATTTCTGCGGAAGATGAACAGGAATAGCGAGAACCAATGAGAGACTAGCTGGAGGTGTCTGGACGGGCAAATTTAACTCTCATTTCCCACCAGGAAGAGGAAATAACCAAAGGCTCAGCGTGCCGTGCCGGAACCAGATTAGGGCCTGAAGCCATCCTGCGGTGTTGCGGCCAGCTCACAAGAAAGCGAGTTGAAGAAAGGAGCTCAGGGGCACTGTAATTCACAAACCTGCAGAGTTATAAATGACAACTATCGTCCAAAAATATACTGAAGTAAGGCTGCCAAGAGGACTTGAAAGCGGGGCAGAATTGCAGGAAACCGATTTCAGGAGGTAGACTGGAATTGCATCGAAAGCATAGGAAAAGAGGCAGAACGTCCACAATGATGCACTTGGCCAAAAAGGGCGTATGCGTTTTTTCCTGAATATATTCAGGAAAAAACGCATACGCCCTTTTTGGCCAACCAAGCAAGCTTGCAAAGGAAATCTGCACTACAATGAAGTCTCACTTCCCCCCGGTCAAAAGGGCCATCTGAAAAAAGTGTAAAATCCAGAAAGGCAGGACAGGCCATGGAGAACTGGGAGCCTTGTTATGCTGATGGGCGGGATGTCAATTGCCAACAGACACTCGGGAGAAGTGTATGGTGTTTCCTGAAACATCTAAAAAACAAAGCAACAGAGCCTAGGGCACTTCCACTTATGGTCCTATAGCTTAGGGAAATTAAAATCAAAAAGATACAGCCACCCCAATGTTTGGGACGCCTCTGTTTACAAGAACCTCGTTTACCGTACAAGTTCAATATCACAGAAAGTGAAAAATGGATAAAGAACTTGTGGTACTTACGTACAATGCAGTATCACTCAGCAGTGAAATCTATGTCATCAGGCCCGTAGCAGCACAATGAGTGGATTCAGGTACGATGATTCTAACTGAAATAAGTCACACAGAAAAAGAAACATCATAAGATATCAGTAATACACGGAATGTAAACTTGGCTACACAGGAACTGAATTACAGAACAGAACAGGGTCTCAAATTTAGAAAACCAACTTATGCTTGTTTAAGGGGAAAGGTGAGTTGGGGTGCTGCATAAAACCAGAGATTGAAATGAGCACAGATAAAGTTCCTTAAGCCAAATATGGAATAGACAAGAGCTACTCCTTGCTCAACGAAATGGACTCAACACCGCATATTAAACGCCTAAGAGTGTACCTGACTCTTAAGTATCTTAAAACCTATGGATTGCTATGTCTCCGAAAGAGAATCAAGCATGTGTACAGGGACATAAACGCAGCAGTGATAGGATTGGAGAGGTTCGGTGAGCAAATGAAGACCCTTTGAAGTCATATTGCATGGTACCCATTCCACGGGTTTCAACTACCCAGGTTTAAGGTATTCTTCCTTCAGCTAAAACATGCATGTGGAACCTAGAGTATGATCAACCATGTGATCGGGAGACGTGTTCAAATATGTCTCAGTTTTCGTACCCTGGTACTCGGGTGCAACATTCCAGACGCTTTACTAACACTCTCCCGACTTGGAGAGTCAGTCCCTTTAACCTCCTGTTTGGCCCAGTTTGCAATTTCTGCGGAAGATGAACAGGAATAGCGAGAACCAATGAGAGACTAGCTGGAGGTGTCTGGACGGGCAAATTTAACTCTCATTTCCCACCAGGAAGAGGAAATAACCAAAGGCTCAGCGTGCCGTGCCGGAACCAGATTAGGGCCTGAAGCCATCCTGCGGTGTTGCGGCCAGCTCACAAGAAAACGAGTTGAAGAAAGGAGCTCAGGGGCACTGTAATTCACAAACCTGCAGAGTTATAAATGACAACTATCGTCCAAAAATATACTGAAGTAAGGCTGCCAAGAGGACTTGAAAGCGGGGCAGAATTGCAGGAAACCGATTTCAGGAGGTAGACTGGAATTGCATTGAAAGCATAGGAAAAGAGGCAGAACGTCCACAATGATGCACTTGGCCAAAAAGGGCGTATGCGTTTTTTCCTGAATATATTCAGGAAAAAACGCATACGCCCTTTTTGGCCAACCAAGCAAGCTTGCAAAGGAAATCTGCACTACAATGAAGTCTCACTTCCCCCCGGTCAAAAGGGCCATCTGAAAAAAGTGTAAAATCCAGAAAGGCAGGACAGGCCATGGAGAACTGGGAGCCTTGTTATACTGATGGGCGGGATGTACATTGCCAACAGACACTCGGGAGAAGTGTATGGTGTTTCCTGAAACATCTAAAAAACAAAGCAACAGAGCCTAGGGCACTTCCACTTATGGTCCTATAGCTTAGGGAAATTAAAATCAAAAAGATACAGCCACCCCAATGTTTGGGACGCCTCTGTTTACAAGAACCTCGTTTACCGTACAAGTTCAATATCACAGAAAGTGAAAAATGGATAAAGAACTTGTGGTACTTACGTACAATGCAGTATCACTCAGCAGTGAAATCTATGTCATCAGGCCCGTAGCAGCACAATGAGTGGATTCAGGTACGATGATTCTAACTGAAATAAGTCACACAGAAAAAGAAACATCATAAGATATCAGTAATACACGGAATGTAAACTTGGCTACACAGGAACTGAATTACAGAACAGAACAGGGTCTCAAATTTAGAAAACCAACTTATGCTTGTTTAAGGGGAAAGGTGAGTTGGGGTGCTGCATAAAACCAGGGATTGAAATGAGCACAGATAAAGTTCCTTAAGCCAAATATGGAATAGACAAGAGCTACTCCTTGCTCAACGAAATGGACTCAACACCGCATATTAAACGCCTAAGAATGTACCTGACTCTTAAGTATCTTAAAACCTATGGATTGCTATGTCTCCGAAAGAGAATCAAGCATGTGTACAGGGACGTAAACGCAGCAGTGATAGGATTGGAGAGGTTCGGTGAGCAAATGAAGACCCTTTGAAGTCATATTGCATGGTACCCATTCCACGGGTTTCAACTACCCAGGTTTAAGGTATTCTTCCTTCAGCTAAAACATGCATGTGGAACCTAGAGTATGATCAACCATGTGATCGGGAGACGTGTTCAAATATGTCTCAGTTTTCGTACCCTGGTACTCGGGTGCAACATTCCAGACGCTTTACTAACACTCTCCCGACTTGGAGAGTCAGTCCCTTTAACCTCCTGTTTGGCCCAGTTTGCAATTTCTGCGGAAGATGAACAGGAATAGCGAGAACCAATGAGAGACTAGCTGGAGGTGTCTGGACGGGCAAATTTAACTCTCATTTCCCACCAGGAAGAGGAAATAACCAAAGGCTCAGCGTGCCGTGCCGGAACCAGATTAGGGCCTGAAGCCATCCTGCGGTGTTGCGGCCAGCTCACAAGAAAACGAGTTGAAGAAAGGAGCTCAGGGGCACTGTAATTCACAAACCTGCAGAGTTATAAATGACAACTATCGTCCAAAAATATACTGAAGTAAGGCTGCCAAGAGGACTTGAAAGCGGGGCAGAATTGCAGGAAACCGATTTCAGGAGGTAGACTGGAATTGCATCGAAAGCATAGGAAAAGAGGCAGAACGTCCACAATGATGCACTTGGCCAAGAAGGGCGTATGCGTTTTTTCCTGAATATATTCAGGAAAAAACGCATACGCCCTTTTTGGCCAACCAAGCAAGCTTGCAAAGGAAATCTGCACTACAATGAAGTCTCACTTCCCCCCGGTCAAAAGGGCCATCTGAAAAAAGTGTAAAATCCAGAAAGGCAGGACAGGCCATGGAGAACTGGGAGCCTTGTTATGCTGATGGGCGGGATGTAAATTGCCAACAGACACTCGGGAGAAGTGTATGGTGTTTCCTGAAACGTCTAAAAAACAAAGCAACAGAGCCTAGGGCACTTCCACTTATGGTCCTATAGCTTAGGGAAATTAAAATCAAAAAGATACAGCCACCCCAATGTTTGGGACGCCTCTGTTTACAAGAACCTCGTTTACCGTACAAGTTCAATATCACAGAAAGTGAAAAATGGATAAAGAACTTGTGGTACTTACGTACAATGCAGTATCACTCAGCAGTGAAATCTATGTCATCAGGCCCGTAGCAGCACAATGAGTGGATTCAGGTACGATGATTCTAACTGAAATAAGTCACACAGAAAAAGAAACATCATAAGATATCAGTAATACACGGAATGTAAACTTGGCTACACAGGAACTGAATTACAGAACAGAACAGGGTCTCAAATTTAGAAAACCAACTTATGCTTGTTTAAGGGGAAAGGTGAGTTGGGGTGCTGCATAAAACCAGAGATTGAAATGAGCACAGATAAAGTTCCTTAAGCCAAATATGGAATAGACAAGAGCTACTCCTTGCTCAACGAAATGGACTCAACACCGCATATTAAACGCCTAAGAGTGTACCTGACTATTAAGTATCTTAAAACCTATGGATTGCTATGTCTCCGAAAGAGAATCAAGCATGTGTACAGGGACGTAAACGCAGCAGTGATAGGATTGGAGAGGTTCGGTGAGCAAATGAAGACCCTTTGAAGTCATATTGCATGGTACCCATTCCACGGGTTTCAACTACCCAGGTTTAAGGTATTCTTCCTTCAGCTAAAACATGCATGTGGAACCTAGAGTATGATCAACCATGTGATCGGGAGACGTGTTCAAATATGTCTCAGTTTTCGTACCCTGGTACTCGGGTGCAACATTCCAGACGCTTTACTAACACTCTCCCGACTTGGAGAGTCAGTCCCTTTAACCTCCTGTTTGGCCCAGTTTGCAATTTCTGCGGAAGATGAACAGGAATAGCGAGAACCAATGAGAGACTAGCTGGAGGTGTCTGGACGGGCAAATTTAACTCTCATTTCCCACCAGGAAGAGGAAATAACCAAAGGCTCAGCGTGCCGTGCCGGAACCAGATTAGGGCCTGAAGCCATCCTGCGGTGTTGCGGCCAGCTCACAAGAAAGCGAGTTGAAGAAAGGAGCTCAGGGGCACTGTAATTCACAAACCTGCAGAGTTATAAATGACAACTATCGTCCAAAAATATACTGAAGTAAGGCTGCCAAGAGGACTTGAAAGCGGGGCAGAATTGCAGGAAACCGATTTCAGGAGGTAGACTGGAATTGCATCGAAAGCATAGGAAAAGAGGCAGAACGTCCACAATGATGCACTTGGCCAAAAAGGGCGTATGCGTTTTTTCCTGAATATATTCAGGAAAAAACGCATACGCCCTTTTTGGCCAACCAAGCAAGCTTGCAAAGGAAATCTGCACTACAATGAAGTCTCACTTCCCCCCGGTCAAAAGGGCCATCTGAAAAAAGTGTAAAATCCAGAAAGGCAGGACAGGCCATGGAGAACTGGGAGCCTTGTTATGCTGATGGGCGGGATGTCAATTGCCAACAGACACTCGGGAGAAGTGTATGGTGTTTCCTGAAACATCTAAAAAACAAAGCAACAGAGCCTAGGGCACTTCCACTTATGGTCCTATAGCTTAGGGAAATTAAAATCAAAAAGATACAGCCACCCCAATGTTTGGGACGCCTCTGTTTACAAGAACCTCGTTTACCGTACAAGTTCAATATCACAGAAAGTGAAAAATGGATAAAGAACTTGTGGTACTTACGTACAATGCAGTATCACTCAGCAGTGAAATCTATGTCATCAGGCCCGTAGCAGCACAATGAGTGGATTCAGGTACGATGATTCTAACTGAAATAAGTCACACAGAAAAAGAAACATCATAAGATATCAGTAATACACGGAATGTAAACTTGGCTACACAGGAACTGAATTACAGAACAGAACAGGGTCTCAAATTTAGAAAACCAACTTATGCTTGTTTAAGGGGAAAGGTGAGTTGGGGTGCTGCATAAAACCAGAGATTGAAATGAGCACAGATAAAGTTCCTTAAGCCAAATATGGAATAGACAAGAGCTACTCCTTGCTCAACGAAATGGACTCAACACCGCATATTAAACGCCTAAGAGTGTACCTGACTCTTAAGTATCTTAAAACCTATGGATTGCTATGTCTCCGAAAGAGAATCAAGCATGTGTACAGGGACATAAACGCAGCAGTGATAGGATTGGAGAGGTTCGGTGAGCAAATGAAGACCCTTTGAAGTCATATTGCATGGTACCCATTCCACGGGTTTCAACTACCCAGGTTTAAGGTATTCTTCCTTCAGCTAAAACATGCATGTGGAACCTAGAGTATGATCAACCATGTGATCGGGAGACGTGTTCAAATATGTCTCAGTTTTCGTACCCTGGTACTCGGGTGCAACATTCCAGACGCTTTACTAACACTCTCCCGACTTGGAGAGTCAGTCCCTTTAACCTCCTGTTTGGCCCAGTTTGCAATTTCTGCGGAAGATGAACAGGAATAGCGAGAACCAATGAGAGACTAGCTGGAGGTGTCTGGACGGGCAAATTTAACTCTCATTTCCCACCAGGAAGAGGAAATAACCAAAGGCTCAGCGTGCCGTGCCGGAACCAGATTAGGGCCTGAAGCCATCCTGCGGTGTTGCGGCCAGCTCACAAGAAAACGAGTTGAAGAAAGGAGCTCAGGGGCACTGTAATTCACAAACCTGCAGAGTTATAAATGACAACTATCGTCCAAAAATATACTGAAGTAAGGCTGCCAAGAGGACTTGAAAGCGGGGCAGAATTGCAGGAAACCGATTTCAGGAGGTAGACTGGAATTGCATCGAAAGCATAGGAAAAGAGGCAGAACGTCCACAATGATGCACTTGGCCAAAAAGGGCGTATGCGTTTTTTCCTGAATATATTCAGGAAAAAACGCATACGCCCTTTTTGGCCAACCAAGCAAGCTTGCAAAGGAAATCTGCACTACAATGAAGTCTCACTTCCCCCCGGTCAAAAGGGCCATCTGAAAAAAGTGTAAAATCCAGAAAGGCAGGACAGGCCATGGAGAACTGGGAGCCTTGTTATGCTGATGGGCGGGATGTAAATTGCCAACAGACACTCGGGAGAAGTGTATGGTGTTTCCTGAAACGTCTAAAAAACAAAGCAACAGAGCCTAGGGCACTTCCACTTATGGTCCTATAGCTTAGGGAAATTAAAATCAAAAAGATACAGCCACCCCAATGTTTGGGACGCCTCTGTTTACAAGAACCTCGTTTACCGTACAAGTTCAATATCACAGAAAGTGAAAAATGGATAAAGAACTTGTGGTACTTACGTACAATGCAGTATCACTCAGCAGTGAAATCTATGTCATCAGGCCCGTAGCAGCACAATGAGTGGATTCAGGTACGATGATTCTAACTGAAATAAGTCACACAGAAAAAGAAACATCATAAGATATCAGTAATACACGGAATGTAAACTTGGCTACACAGGAACTGAATTACAGAACAGAACAGGGTCTCAAATTTAGAAAACCAACTTATGCTTGTTTAAGGGGAAAGGTGAGTTGGGGTGCTGCATAAAACCAGAGATTGAAATGAGCACAGATAAAGTTCCTTAAGCCAAATATGGAATAGACAAGAGCTACTCCTTGCTCAACGAAATGGACTCAACACCGCATATTAAACGCCTAAGAATGTACCTGAATAGTAAGTATCTTAAAACCTATGGATTGCTATGTCTCCGAAAGAGAATCAAGCGTGTGTACAGGGACATAAACGCAGCAGTGATAGGATTGGAGAGGTTCGGTGAGCAAATGAAGACCCTTTGAAGTCATATTGCATGGTACCCATTCCACGGGTTTCAACTACCCAGGTTTAAGGTATTCTTCCTTCAGCTAAAACATGCATGTGGAACCTAGAGTATGATCAACCATGTGATCGGGAGACGTGTTCAAATATGTCTCAGTTTTCGTACCCTGGTACTCGGGTGCAACATTCCAGACGCTTTACTAACACTCTCCCGACTTGGAGAGTCAGTCCCTTTAACCTCCTGTTTGGCCCAGTTTGCAATTTCTGCGGAAGATGAACAGGAATAGCGAGAACCAATGAGAGACTAGCTGGAGGTGTCTGGACGGGCAAATTTAACTCTCATTTCCCACCAGGAAGAGGAAATAACCAAAGGCTCAGCGTGCCGTGCCGGAACCAGATTAGGGCCTGAAGCCATCCTGCGGTGTTGCGGCCAGCTCACAAGAAAACGAGTTGAAGAAAGGAGCTCAGGGGCACTGTAATTCACAAACCTGCAGAGTTATAAATGACAACTATCGTCCAAAAATATACTGAAGTAAGGCTGCCAAGAGGACTTGAAAGCGGGGCAGAATTGCAGGAAACCGATTTCAGGAGGTAGACTGGAATTGCATTGAAAGCATAGGAAAAGAGGCAGAACGTCCACAATGATGCACTTGGCCAAAAAGGGCGTATGCGTTTTTTCCTGAATATATTCAGGAAAAAACGCATACGCCCTTTTTGGCCAACCAAGCAAGCTTGCAAAGGAAATCTGCACTACAATGAAGTCTCACTTCCCCCCGGTCAAAAGGGCCATCTGAAAAAAGTGTAAAATCCAGAAAGGCAGGACAGGCCATGGAGAACTGGGAGCCTTGTTATACTGATGGGCGGGATGTACATTGCCAACAGACACTCGGGAGAAGTGTATGGTGTTTCCTGAAACATCTAAAAAACAAAGCAACAGAGCCTAGGGCACTTCCACTTATGGTCCTATAGCTTAGGGAAATTAAAATCAAAAAGATACAGCCACCCCAATGTTTGGGACGCCTCTGTTTACAAGAACCTCGTTTACCGTACAAGTTCAATATCACAGAAAGTGAAAAATGGATAAAGAACTTGTGGTACTTACGTACAATGCAGTATCACTCAGCAGTGAAATCTATGTCATCAGGCCCGTAGCAGCACAATGAGTGGATTCAGGTACGATGATTCTAACTGAAATAAGTCACACAGAAAAAGAAACATCATAAGATATCAGTAATACACGGAATGTAAACTTGGCTACACAGGAACTGAATTACAGAACAGAACAGGGTCTCAAATTTAGAAAACCAACTTATGCTTGTTTAAGGGTAAAGGTGAGTTGGGGTGCTGCATAAAACCAGAGATTGAAATGAGCACAGATAAAGTTCCTTAAGCCAAATATGGAATAGACAAGAGCTACTCCTTGCTCAACGAAATGGACTCAACACCGCATATTAAACGCCTAAGAATGTACCTGACTCTTAAGTATCTTAAAACCTATGGATTGCTATGTCTCCGAAAGAGAATCAAGCATGTGTACAGGGACATAAACGCAGCAGTGATAGGATTGGAGAGGTTCGGTGAGCAAATGAAGACCCTTTGAAGTCATATTGCATGGTACCCATTCCACGGGTTTCAACTACCCACGTTTAAGGTATTCTTCCTTCAGCTAAAACATGCATGTGGAACCTAGAGTATGATCAACCATGTGATCGGGAGATGTGTTCAAATATGTCTCAGTTTTCGTACCCTGGTACTCGGGTGCAACATTCCAGACGCTTTAGTAACATTCTCCCGACTTGGAGAGTCAGTCCCTTTAACCTCCTGTTTGGCCCAGTTTGCAATTTCTGCGGAAGATGAACAGGAATAGCGAGAACCAATGAGAGACTAGCTGGAGGTGTCTGGACGGGCAAATTTAACTCTCATTTCCCACCAGGAAGAGGAAATAACCAAAGGCTCAGCGTGCCGTGCCGGAACCAGATTAGGGCCTGAAGCCATCCTGCGGTGTTGCGGCCAGCTCACAAGAAAACGAGTTGAAGAAAGGAGCTCAGGGGCACTGTAATTCACAAACCTGCAGAGTTATAAATGACAACTATCGTCCAAAAATATACAGAAGTAAGGCTGCCAAGAGGACTTGAAAGCGGGGCAGAATTGCAGGAAAGCGATTTCAGGAGGTAGACTGGAATTGCATTGAAAGCATAGGAAAAGAGGCAGAACGTCCACAATGATGCACTTGGCCAAAAAGGGCGTATGCGTTTTTTCCTGAATATATTCAGGAAAAAACGCATACGCCCTTTTTGGCCAACCAAGCAAGCTTGCAAAGGAAATCTGCACTACAATGAAGTCTCACTTCCCCCCGGTCAAAAGGGCCATCTGAAAAAAGTGTAAAATCCAGAAAGGCAGGACAGGCCATGGAGAACTGGGAGCCTTGTTATGCTGATGGGCGGGATGTAAATTGCCAACAGACACTCGGGAGAAGTGTATGGTGTTTCCTGAAACGTCTAAAAAACAAAGCAACAGAGCCTAGGGCACTTCCACTTATGGTCCTATAGCTTAGGGAAATTAAAATCAAAAAGATACAGCCACCCCAATGTTTGGGACGCCTCTGTTTACAAGAACCTCGTTTACCGTACAAGTTCAATATCACAGAAAGTGAAAAATGGATAAAGAACTTGTGGTACTTACGTACAATGCAGTATCACTCAGCAGTGAAATCTATGTCATCAGGCCCGTAGCAGCACAATGAGTGGATTCAGGTACGATGATTCTAACTGAAATAAGTCACACAGAAAAAGAAACATCATAAGATATCAGTAATACACGGAATGTAAACTTGGCTACACAGGAACTGAATTACAGAACAGAACAGGGTCTCAAATTTAGAAAACCAACTTATGCTTGTTTAAGGGTAAAGGTGAGTTGGGGTGCTGCATAAAACCAGAGATTGAAATGAGCACAGATAAAGTTCCTTAAGCCAAATATGGAATAGACAAGAGCTACTCCTTGCTCAACGAAATGGACTCAACACCCCATATTAAACGCCTAAGAATGTACCTGACTCTTAAGTATCTTAAAACCTATGGATTGCTATGTCTCCGAAAGAGAATCAAGCATGTGTACAGGGACATAAACGCAGCAGTGATAGGATTGGAGAGGTTCGGTGAGCAAATGAAGACCCTTTGAAGTCATATTGCATGGTACCCATTCCACGGGTTTCAACTACCCAGGTTTAAGGTATTCTTCCTTCAGCTAAAACATGCATGTGGAACCTAGAGTATGATCAACCATGTGATCGGGAGACGTGTTCAAATATGTCTCAGTTTTCGTAACCTGGTACTCAGGTGCAACATTCCAGACGCTTTACTAACACTCTCCCGACTTGGAGAGTCAGTCCCTTTAACCTCCTGTTTGGCCCAGTTTGCAATTTCTGCGGAAGATGAACAGGAATAGCGAGAACCAATGAGAGACTAGCTGGAGGTGTCTGGACGGGCAAATTTAACTCTCATTTCCCACCAGGAAGAGGAAATAACCAAAGGCTCAGCGTGCCGTGCCGGAACCAGATTAGGGCCTGAAGCCATCCTGCGGTGTTGCGGCCAGCTCACAAGAAAACGAGTTGAAGAAAGGAGCTCAGGGGCACTGTAATTCACAAACCTGCAGAGTTATAAATGACAACTATCGTCCAAAAATATACTGAAGTAAGGCTGCCAAGAGGACTTGAAAGCGGGGCAGAATTGCAGGAAACCGATTTCAGGAGGTAGACTGGAATTGCATTGAAAGCATAGGAAAAGAGGCAGAACGTCCACAATGATGCACTTGGCCAAAAAGGGCGTATGCGTTTTTTCCTGAATATATTCAGGAGAAAACGCATACGCCCTTTTTGGCCAACCAAGCAAGCTTGCAAAGGAAATCTGCACTACAATGAAGTCTCACTTCCCCCCGGTCAAAAGGGCCATCTGAAAAAAGTGTAAAATCCAGAAAGGCAGGACAGGCCATGGAGAACTGGGAGCCTTGTTATGCTGATGGGCGGGATGTAAATTGCCAACAGACACTCGGGAGAAGTGTATGGTGTTTCCTGAAACGTCTAAAAAACAAAGCAACAGAGCCTAGGGCACTTCCACTTATGGTCCTATAGCTTAGGGAAATTAAAATCAAAAAGATACAGCCACCCCAATGTTTGGGACGCCTCTGTTTACAAGAACCTCGTTTACCGTACAAGTTCAATATCACAGAAAGTGAAAAATGGATAAAGAACTTGTGGTACTTACGTACAATGCAGTATCACTCAGCAGTGAAATCTATGTCATCAGGCCCGTAGCAGCACAATGAGTGGATTCAGGTACGATGATTCTAACTGAAATAAGTCACACAGAAAAAGAAACATCATAAGATATCAGTAATACACGGAATGTAAACTTGGCTACACAGGAACTGAATTACAGAACAGAACAGGGTCTCAAATTTAGAAAACCAACTTATGCTTGTTTAAGGGTAAAGGTGAGTTGGGGTGCTGCATAAAACCAGAGATTGAAATGAGCACAGATAAAGTTCCTTAAGCCAAATATGGAATAGACAAGAGCTACTCCTTGCTCAACGAAATGGACTCAACACCCCATATTAAACGCCTAAGAATGTACCTGACTCTTAAGTATCTTAAAACCTATGGATTGCTATGTCTCCGAAAGAGAATCAAGCATGTGTACAGGGACATAAACGCAGCAGTGATAGGATTGGAGAGGTTCGGTGAGCAAATGAAGACCCTTTGAAGTCATATTGCATGGTACCCATTCCACGGGTTTCAACTACCCAGGTTTAAGGTATTCTTCCTTCAGCTAAAACATGCATGTGGAACCTAGAGTATGATCAACCATGTGATCGGGAGACGTGTTCAAATATGTCTCAGTTTTCGTACCCTGGTACTCGGGTGCAACATTCCAGACGCTTTACTAACACTCTCCCGACTTGGAGAGTCAGTCCCTTTAACCTCCTGTTTGGCCCAGTTTGCAATTTCTGCGGAAGATGAACAGGAATAGCGAGAACCAATGAGAGACTAGCTGGAGGTGTCTGGACGGGCAAATTTAACTCTCATTTCCCACCAGGAAGAGGAAATAACCAAAGGCTCAGCGTGCCATGCCGGAACCAGATTAGGGCCTGAAGCCATCCTGCGGTGTTGCGGCCAGCTCACAAGAAAACGAGTTGAAGAAAGGAGCTCAGGGGCACTGTAATTCACAAACCTGCAGAGTTATAAATGACAACTATCGTCCAAAAATATACTGAAGTAAGGCTGCCAAGAGGACTTGAAAGCGGGGCAGAATTGCAGGAAACCGATTTCAGGAGGTAGACTGGAATTGCATTGAAAGCATAGGAAAAGAGGCAGAACGTCCACAATGATGCACTTGGCCAAAAAGGGCGTATGCGTTTTTTCCTGAATATATTCAGGAAAAAACGCATACGCCCTTTTTGGCCAACCAAGCAAGCTTGCAAAGGAAATCTGCACTACAATGAAGTCTCACTTCCCCCCGGTCAAAAGGGCCATCTGAAAAAAGTGTAAAATCCAGAAAGGCAGGACAGGCCATGGAGAACTGGGAGCCTTGTTATACTGATGGGCGGGATGTACATTGCCAACAGACACTCGGGAGAAGTGTATGGTGTTTCCTGAAACATCTAAAAAACAAAGCAACAGAGCCTAGGGCACTTCCACTTATGGTCCTATAGCTTAGGGAAATTAAAATCAAAAAGATACAGCCACCCCAATGTTTGGGACGCCTCTGTTTACAAGAACCTCGTTTACCGTACAAGTTCAATATCACAGAAAGTGAAAAATGGATAAAGAACTTGTGGTACTTACGTACAATGCAGTATCACTCAGCAGTGAAATCTATGTCATCAGGCCCGTAGCAGCACAATGAGTGGATTCAGGTACGATGATTCTAACTGAAATAAGTCACACAGAAAAAGAAACATCATAAGATATCAGTAATACACGGAATGTAAACTTGGCTACACAGGAACTGAATTACAGAACAGAACAGGGTCTCAAATTTAGAAAACCAACTTATGCTTGTTTAAGGGTAAAGGTGAGTTGGGGTGCTGCATAAAACCAGAGATTGAAATGAGCACAGATAAAGTTCCTTAAGCCAAATATGGAATAGACAAGAGCTACTCCTTGCTCAACGAAATGGACTCAACACCGCATATTAAACGCCTAAGAATGTACCTGACTCTTAAGTATCTTAAAACCTATGGATTGCTATGTCTCCGAAAGAGAATCAAGCATGTGTACAGGGACATAAACGCAGCAGTGATAGGATTGGAGAGGTTCGGTGAGCAAATGAAGACCCTTTGAAGTCATATTGCATGGTACCCATTCCACGGGTTTCAACTACCCAGGTTTAAGGTATTCTTCCTTCAGCTAAAACATGCATGTGGAACCTAGAGTATGATCAACCATGTGATCGGGAGACGTGTTCAAATATGTCTCAGTTTTCGTACCCTGGTACTCGGGTGCAACATTCCAGACGCTTTACTAACACTCTCCCGACTTGGAGAGTCAGTCCCTTTAACCTCCTGTTTGGCCCAGTTTGCAATTTCTGCGGAAGATGAACAGGAATAGCGAGAACCAATGAGAGACTAGCTGGAGGTGTCTGGACGGGCAAATTTAACTCTCATTTCCCACCAGGAAGAGGAAATAACCAAAGGCTCAGCGTGCCGTGCCGGAACCAGATTAGGGCCTGAAGCCATCCTGCGGTGTTGCGGCCAGCTCACAAGAAAACGAGTTGAAGAAAGGAGCTCAGGGGCACTGTAATTCACAAACCTGCAGAGTTATAAATGACAACTATCGTCCAAAAATATACTGAAGTAAGGCTGCCAAGAGGACTTGAAAGCGGGGCAGAATTGCAGGAAACCGATTTCAGGAGGTAGACTGGAATTGCATTGAAAGCATAGGAAAAGAGGCAGAACGTCCACAATGATGCACTTGGCCAAAAAGGGCGTATGCGTTTTTTCCTGAATATATTCAGGAAAAAACGCATACGCACTTTTTGGCCAACCAAGCAAGCTTGCAAAGGAAATCTGCACTACAATGAAGTCTCACTTCCCCCTGGTCAAAAGGGCCATCTGAAAAAAGTGTAAAATCCAGAAAGGCAGGACAGGCCATGGAGAACTGGGAGCCTTGTTATACTGATGGGCGGGATGTACACTGTCAACAGACACTCGGGAGAAGTGTATGGTGTTTCCTGAAACATCTAAAAAACAAAGCAACAGAGCCTAGGGCACTTCCACTTATGGTCCTATAGCTTAGGGAAATTAAAATCAAAAAGATACAGCCACCCCAATGTTTGGGACGCCTCTGTTTACAAGAACCTCGTTTACCGTACAAGTTCAATATCACAGAAAGTGAAAAATGGATAAAGAACTTGTGGTACTTACGTACAATGCAGTATCACTCAGCAGTGAAATCTATGTCATCAGGCCCGTAGCAGCACAATGAGTGGATTCAGGTACGATGATTCTAACTGAAATAAGTCACACAGAAAAAGAAACATCATAAGATATCAGTAATACACGGAATGTAAACTTGGCTACACAGGAACTGAATTACAGAACAGAACAGGGTCTCAAATTTAGAAAACCAACTTATGCTTGTTTAAGGGTAAAGGTGAGTTGGGGTGCTGCATAAAACCAGAGATTGAAATGAGCACAGATAAAGTTCCTTAAGCCAAATATGGAATAGACAAGAGCTACTCCTTGCTCAACGAAATGGACTCAACACCGCATATTAAACGCCTAAGAATGTACCTGACTCTTAAGTATCTTAAAACCTATGGATTGCTATGTCTCCGAAAGAGAATCAAGCATGTGTACAGGGACATAAACGCAGCAGTGATAGGATTGGAGAGGTTCGGTGAGCAAATGAAGACCCTTTGAAGTCATATTGCATGGTACCCATTCCACGGGTCTCAACTCTCCAGGTTTAAGGTATTCTTCCTTCAGCTAAAACATGCATGTGGAACCTAGAGTATGATCAACCATGTGATCGGGAGACGTGTTCAAATATGTCTCAGTTTTCGTACCCTGGTACTCGGGTGCAACATTCCAGACGCTTTACTAACACTCTCCCGACTTGGAGAGTCAGTCCCTTTAACCTCCTGTTTGGCCCAGTTTGCAATTTCTGCGGAAGATGAACAGGAATAGCGAGAACCAATGAGAGACTAGCTGGAGGTGTCTGGACGGGCAAATTTAACTCTCATTTCCCACCAGGAAGAGGAAATAACCAAAGGCTCAGCGTGCCGTGCCGGAACCAGATTAGGGCCTGAAGCCATCCTGCGGTGTTGCGGCCAGCTCACAAGAAAACGAGTTGAAGAAAGGAGCTCAGGGGCACTGTAATTCACAAACCTGCAGAGTTATAAATGACAACTATCGTCCAAAAATATACTGAAGTAAGGCTGCCAAGAGGACTTGAAAGCGGGGCAGAATTGCAGGAAACCGATTTCAGGAGGTAGACTGGAATTGCATTGAAAGCATAGGAAAAGAGGCAGAACGTCCACAATGATGCACTTGGCCAAAAAGGGCGTATGCGTTTTTTCCTGAATATATTCAGGAAAAAACGCATACGCCCTTTTTGGCCAACCAAGCAAGCTTGCAAAGGAAATCTGCACTACAATGAAGTCTCACTTCCCCCCGGTCAAAAGGGCCATCTGAAAAAAGTGTAAAATCCAGAAAGGCAGGACAGGCCATGGAGAACTGGGAGCCTTGTTATGCTGATGGGCGGGCTGTAAATTGCCAACAGACACTCGGGAGAAGTGTATGGTGTTTCCTGAAACGTCTAAAAAACAAAGCAACAGAGCCTAGGGCACTTCCACTTATGGTCCTATAGCTTAGGGAAATTAAAATCAAAAAGATACAGCCACCCCAATGTTTGGGACGCCTCTGTTTACAAGAACCTCGTTTACCGTACAAGTTCAATATCACAGAAAGTGAAAAATGGATAAAGAACTTGTGGTACTTACGTACAATGCAGTATCACTCAGCAGTGAAATCTATGTCATCAGGCCCGTAGCAGCACAATGAGTGGATTCAGGTACGATGATTCTAACTGAAATAAGTCACACAGAAAAAGAAACATCATAAGATATCAGTAATACACGGAATGTACACTTGGCTACACAGGAACTGAATTACAGAACAGAACAGGGTCTCAAATTTAGAAAACCAACTTATGCTTGTTTAAGGGTAAAGGTGAGTTGGGGTGCTGCATAAAACCAGAGATTGAAATGAGCACAGATAAAGTTCCTTAAGCCAAATATGGAATAGACAAGAGCTACTCCTTGCTCAATGAAATGGACTCAACACCGCATATTAAACGCCTCAGAATGTACCTGACTCTTAAGTATCTTAAAACCTATGGATTGCTATGTCTCCGAAAGAGAATCAAGCATGTGTACAGGGACATAAACGCAGCAGTGATAGGATTGGAGAGGTTCGGTGAGCAAATGAAGACCCTTTGAAGTCATATTGCATGGTACCCATTCCACGGGTTTCAACTACCCAGGTTTAAGGTATTCTTCCTTCAGCTAAAACATGCATGTGGAACCTAGAGTATGATCAACCATGTGATCGGGAGACGTGTTCAAATATGTCTCAGTTTTCGTACCCTGGTACTCGGGTGCAACATTCCAGACGCTTTACTAACACTCTCCCGACTTGGAGAGTCAGTCCCTTTAACCTCCTGTTTGGCCCAGTTTGCAATTTCTGCGGAAGATGAACAGGAATAGCGAGAACCAATGAGAGACTAGCTGGAGGTGTCTGGACGGGCAAATTTAACTCTCATTTCCCACCAGGAAGAGGAAATAACCAAAGGCTCAGCGTGCCGTGCCGGAACCAGATTAGGGCCTGAAGCCATCCTGCGGTGTTGCGGCCAGCTCACAAGAAAACGAGTTGAAGAAAGGGGCTCAGGGGCACTGTAATTCACAAACCTGCAGAGTTATAAATGACAACTATCGTCCAAAAATATACTGAAGTAAGGCTGCCAAGAGGACTTGAAAGCGGGGCAGAATTGCAGGAAACCGATTTCAGGAGGTAGACTGGAATTGCATTGAAAGCATAGGAAAAGAGGCAGAACGTCCACAATGATGCACTTGGCCAAAAAGGGCGTATGCGTTTTTTCCTGAATATATTCAGGAAAAAACGCATACGCCCTTTTTGGCCAACCAAGCAAGCTTGCAAAGGAAATCTGCACTACAATGAAGTCTCACTTCCCCCCGGTCAAAAGGGCCATCTGAAAAAAGTGTAAAATCCAGAAAGGCAGGACAGGCCATGGAGAACTGGGAGCCTTGTTATGCTGATGGGCGGGATGTAAATTGCCAACAGACACTCGGGAGAAGTGTATGGTGTTTCCTGAAACGTCTAAAAAACAAAGCAACAGAGCCTAGGCCACTTCCACTTATGGTCCTATAGCTTAGGGAAATTAAAATCAAAAAGATACAGCCACCCTAATGTTTGGGACGCCTCTGTTTACAAGAACCTCGTTTACCGTACAAGTTCAATATCACAGAAAGTGAAAAATGGATAAAGAACTTGTGGTACTTACGTACAATGCAGTATCACTCAGCAGTGAAATCTATGTCATCAGGCCCGTAGCAGCACAATGAGTGGATTCAGGTACGATGATTCTAACTGAAATAAGTCACACAGAAAAAGAAACATCATAAGATATCAGTAATACACGGAATGTAAACTTGGCTACACAGGAACTGAATTACAGAACAGAACAGGGTCTCAAATTTAGAAAACCAACTTATGCTTGTTTAAGGGGAAAGGTGAGTTGGGGTGCTGCATAAAACCAGAGATTGAAATGAGCACAGATAAAGTTCCTTAAGCCAAATATGGAATAGACAAGAGCTACTCCTTGCTCAACGAAATGGACTCAACACCGCATATTAAACGCCTAAGAATGTACCTGACTCTTAAGTATCTTAAAACCTATGGATTGCTATGTCTCCGAAAGAGAATCAAGCATGTGTACAGGGACATAAACGCAGCAGTGATAGGATTGGAGAGGTTCGGTGAGCAAATGAAGACCCTTTGAAGTCATATTGCATGGTACCCATTCCACGGGTTTCAACTACCCAGGTTTAAGGTATTCTTCCTTCAGCTAAAACATGCATGTGGAACCTAGAGTATGATCAACCATGTGATCGGGAGACGTGTTCAAATATGTCTCAGTTTTCGTACCCTGGTACTCGGGTGCAACATTCCAGACGCTTTACTAACACTCTCCCGACTTGGAGAGTCAGTCCCTTTAACCTCCTGTTTGGCCCAGTTTGCAATTTCTGCGGAAGATGAACAGGAATAGCGAGAACCAATGAGAGACTAGCTGGAGGTGTCTGGACGGGCAAATTTAACTCTCATTTCCCACCAGGAAGAGGAAATAACCAAAGGCTCAGCGTGCCGTGCCGGAACCAGATTAGGGCCTGAAGCCATCCTGCGGTGTTGCGGCCAGCTCACAAGAAAACGAGTTGAAGAAAGGAGCTCAGGGGCACTGTAATTCACAAACCTGCAGAGTTATAAATGACAACTATCGTCCAAAAATATACTGAAGTAAGGCTGCCAAGAGGACTTGAAAGCGGGGCAGAATTGCAGGAAACCGATTTCAGGAGGTAGACTGGAATTGCATTGAAAGCATAGGAAAAGAGGCAGAACGTCCACAATGATGCACTTGGCCAAAAAGGGCGTATGCGTTTTTTCCTGAATATATTCAGGAAAAAACGCATACGCCCTTTTTGGCCAACCAAGCAAGCTTGCAAAGGAAATCTGCACTACAATGAAGTCTCACTTCCCCCCGGTCAAAAGGGCCATCTGAAAAAAGTGTAAAATCCAGAAAGGCAGGACAGGCCATGGAGAACTGGGAGCCTTGTTATGCTGATGGGCGGGATGTAAATTGCCAACAGACACTTGGGAGAAGTGTATGGTGTTTCCTGAAACATCTAAAAAACAAAGCAACAGAGCCTAGGGCACTTCCACTTATGGTCCTATAGCTTAGGGAAATTAAAATCAAAAAGATACAGCCACCCCAATGTTTGGGACGCCTCTGTTTACAAGAACCTCGTTTACCGTACAAGTTCAATATCACAGAAAGTGAAAAATGGATAAAGAACTTGTGGTACTTACGTACAATGCAGTATCACTCAGCAGTGAAATCTATGTCATCAGGCCCGTAGCAGCACAATGAGTGGATTCAGGTACGATGATTCTAACTGAAATAAGTCACACAGAAAAAGAAACATCATAAGATATCAGTAATACACGGAATGTAAACTTGGCTACACAGGAACTGAATTACAGAACAGAACAGGGTCTCAAATTTAGAAAACCAACTTATGCTTGTTTAAGGGTAAAGGTGAGTTGGGGTGCTGCATAAAACCAGAGATTGAAATGAGCACAGATAAAGTTCCTTAAGCCAAATATGGAATAGACAAGAGCTACTCCTTGCTCAACGAAATGGACTCAACACCGCATATTAAACGCCTAAGAGTGTACCTGACTCTTAAGTATCTTAAAACCTATGGATTGCTATGTCTCCGAAAGAGAATCAAGCATGTGTACAGGGACATAAACGCAGCAGTGATAGGATTGGAGAGGTTCGGTGAGCAAATGAAGACCCTTTGAAGTCATATTGCATGGTACCCATTCCACGGGTCTCAACTCTCCAGGTTTAAGGTATTCTTCCTTCAGCTAAAACATGCATGTGGAACCTAGAGTATGATCAACCATGTGATCGGGAGACGTGTTCAAATATGTCTCAGTTTTCGTACCCTGGTACTCGGGTGCAACATTCCAGACGCTTTACTAACACTCTCCCGACTTGGAGAGTCAGTCCCTTTAACCTCCTGTTTGGCCCAGTTTGCAATTTCTGCGGAAGATGAACAGGAATAGCGAGAACCAATGAGAGACTAGCTGGAGGTGTCTGGACGGGCAAATTTAACTCTCATTTCCCACCAGGAAGAGGAAATAACCAAAGGCTCAGCGTGCCGTGCCGGAACCAGATTAGGGCCTGAAGCCATCCTGCGGTGTTGCGGCCAGCTCACAAGAAAACGAGTTGAAGAAAGGAGCTCAGGGGCACTGTAATTCACAAACCTGCAGAGTTATAAATGACAACTATCGTCCAAAAATATACTGAAGTAAGGCTGCCAAGAGGACTTGAAAGCGGGGCAGAATTGCAGGAAACCGATTTCAGGAGGTAGACTGGAATTGCATTGAAAGCATAGGAAAAGAGGCAGAACGTCCACAATGATGCACTTGGCCAAAAAGGGCGTATGCGTTTTTTCCTGAATATATTCAGGAAAAAACGCATACGCCCTTTTTGGCCAACCAAGCAAGCTTGCAAAGGAAATCTGCACTACAATGAAGTCTCACTTCCCCCCGGTCAAAAGGGCCATCTGAAAAAAGTGTAAAATCCAGAAAGGCAGGACAGGCCATGGAGAACTGGGAGCCTTGTTATGCTGATGGGCGGGATGTAAATTGCCAACAGACACTTATGAGAAGTGTATGGTGTTTCCTGAAACGTCTAAAAAACAAAGCAACAGAGCCTAGGGCACTTCCACTTATGGTCCTATAGCTTAGGGAAATTAAAATCAAAAAGATACAGCCACCCCAATGTTTGGGACGCCTCTGTTTACAAGAACCTCGTTTACCGTACAAGTTCAATATCACAGAAAGTGAAAAATGGATAAAGAACTTGTGGTACTTACGTACAATGCAGTATCACTCAGCAGTGAAATCTATGTCATCAGGCCCGTAGCAGCACAATGAGTGGATTCAGGTATGATGATTCTAACTAAAATAAGTCACACAGAAAAAGAAACATCATAAGATATCAGTAATACACGGAATGTAAACTTGGCTACACAGGAACTGAATTACAGAACAGAACAGGGTCTCAAATTTAGAAAACCAACTTATGCTTGTTTAAGGGTAAAGGTGAGTTGGGGTGCTGCATAAAACCAGAGATTGAAATGAGCACAGATAAAGTTCCTTAAGCCAAATATGGAATAGACAAGAGCTACTCCTTGCTCAACGAAATGGACTCAACACCCCATATTAAACGCCTAAGAATGTACCTGACTCTTAAGTATCTTAAAACCTATGGATTGCTATGTCTCCGAAAGAGAATCAAGCATGTGTACAGGGACATAAACGCAGCAGTGATAGGATTGGAGAGGTTCGGTGAGCAAATGAAGACCCTTTGAAGTCATATTGCATGGTACCCATTCCACGGGTTTCAACTACCCAGGTTTAAGGTATTCTTCCTTCAGCTAAAACATGCATGTGGAACCTAGAGTATGATCAACCATGTGATCGGGAGACGTGTTCAAATATGTCTCAGTTTTCGTACCCTGGTACTCGGGTGCAACATTCCAGATGCTTTACTAACACTCTCCCGACTTGGAGAGTCAGTCCCTTTAACCTCCTGTTTGGCCCAGTTTGCAATTTCTGCGGAAGATGAACAGGAATAGCGAGAACCAATGAGAGACTAGCTGGAGGTGTCTGGACGGGCAAATTTAACTCTCATTTCCCACCAGGAAGAGGAAATAACCAAAGGCTCAGCGTGCCGTGCCGGAACCAGATTAGGGCCTGAAGCCATCCTGCGGTGTTGCGGCCAGCTCACAAGAAAACGAGTTGAAGAAAGGAGCTCAGGGGCACTGTAATTCACAAACCTGCAGAGTTATAAATGACAACTATCGTCCAAAAATATACTGAAGTAAGGCTGCCAAGAGGACTTGAAAGCGGGGCAGAATTGCAGGAAACCGATTTCAGGAGGTAGACTGGAATTGCATTGAAAGCATAGGAAAAGAGGCAGAACGTCCACAATGATGCACTTGGCCAAAAAGGGCGTATGCGTTTTTTCCTGAATATATTCAGGAAAAAACGCATACGCCCTTTTTGGCCAACCAAGCAAGCTTGCAAAGGAAATCTGCACTACAATGAAGTCTCACTTCCCCCCGGTCAAAAGGGCCATCTGAAAAAAGTGTAAAATCCAGAAAGGCAGGACAGGCCATGGAGAACTGGGAGCCTTGTTATGCTGATGGGCGGGATGTAAATTGCCAACAGACACTCGGGAGAAGTGTATGGTGTTTCCTGAAACATCTAAAAAACAAAGCAACAGAGCCTAGGGCACTTCCACTTATGGTCCTATAGCTTAGGGAAATTAAAATCAAAAAGATACAGCCACCCCAATGTTTGGGACGCCTCTGTTTACAAGAACCTCGTTTACCGTACAAGTTCAATATCACAGAAAGTGAAAAATGGATAAAGAACTTGTGGTACTTACGTACAATGCAGTATCACTCAGCAGTGAAATCTATGTCATCAGGCCCGTAGCAGCACAATGAGTGGATTCAGGTACGATGATTCTAACTGAAATAAGTCACACAGAAAAAGAAACATCATAAGATATCAGTAATACACGGAATGTAAACTTGGCTACACAGGAACTGAATTACAGAACAGAACAGGGTCTCAAATTTAGAAAACCAACTTATGCTTGTTTAAGGGGAAAGGTGAGTTGGGGTGCTGCATAAAACCAGAGATTGAAATGAGCACAGATAAAGTTCCTTAAGCCAAATATGGAATAGACAAGAGCTACTCCTTGCTCAACGAAATGGACTCAACACCCCATATTAAACGCCTAAGAATGTACCTGACTCTTAAGTATCTTAAAACCTATGGATTGCTATGTCTCCGAAAGAGAATCAAGCATGTGTACAGGGACATAAACGCAGCAGTGATAGGATTGGAGAGGTTCGGTGAGCAAATGAAGACCCTTTGAAGTCATATTGCATGGTACCCATTCCACGGGTTTCAACTACCCAGGTTTAAGGTATTCTTCCTTCAGCTAAAACATGCATGTGGAACCTAGAGTATGATCAACCATGTGATCGGGAGACGTGTTCAAATATGTCTCAGTTTTCGTACCCTGGTACTCGGGTGCAACATTCCAGACGCTTTACTAACACTCTCCCGACTTGGAGAGTCAGTCCCTTTAACCTCCTGTTTGGCCCAGTTTGCAATTTCTGCGGAAGATGAACAGGAATAGCGAGAACCAATGAGAGACTAGCTGGAGGTGTCTGGACGGGCAAATTTAACTCTCATTTCCCACCAGGAAGAGGAAATAACCAAAGGCTCAGCGTGCCGTGCCGGAACCAGATTAGGGCCTGAAGCCATCCTGCGGTGTTGCGGCCAGCTCACAAGAAAACGAGTTGAAGAAAGGAGCTCAGGGGCACTGTAATTCACAAACCTGCAGAGTTATAAATGACAACTATCGTCCAAAAATATACTGAAGTAAGGCTGCCAAGAGGACTTGAAAGCGGGGCAGAATTGCAGGAAACCGATTTCAGGAGGTAGACTGGAATTGCATTGAAAGCATAGGAAAAGAGGCAGAACGTCCACAATGATGCACTTGGCCAAAAAGGGCGTATGCGTTTTTTCCTGAATATATTCAGGAAAAAACGCATACGCCCTTTTTGGCCAACCAAGCAAGCTTGCAAAGGAAATCTGCACTACAATGAAGTCTCACTTCCCCCCGGTCAAAAGGGCCATCTGAAAAAAGTGTAAAATCCAGAAAGGCAGGACAGGCCATGGAGAACTGGGAGCCTTGTTATGCTGATGGGCGGGATGTAAATTGCCAACAGACATTTATGAGAAGTGTATGGTGTTTCCTGAAACATCTAAAAAACAAAGCAACAGAGCCTAGGGCACTTCCACTTATGGTCCTATAGCTTAGGGAAATTAAAATCAAAAAGATACAGCCACCCCAATGTTTGGGACGCCTCTGTTTACAAGAACCTCGTTTACCGTACAAGTTCAATATCACAGAAAGTGAAAAATGGATAAAGAACTTGTGGTACTTACGTACAATGCAGTATCACTCAGCAGTGAAATCTATGTCATCAGGCCCGTAGCAGCACAATGAGTGGATTCAGGTACGATGATTCTAACTGAAATAAGTCACACAGAAAAAGAAACATCATAAGATATCAGTAATACACGGAATGTAAACTTGGCTACACAGGAACTGAATTACAGAACAGAACAGGGTCTCAAATTTAGAAAACCAACTTATGCTTGTTTAAGGGGAAAGGTGAGTTGGGGTGCTGCATAAAACCAGAGATTGAAATGAGCACAGATAAAGTTCCTTAAGCCAAATATGGAATAGACAAGAGCTACTCCTTGCTCAACGAAATGGACTCAACACCGCATATTAAACGCCTAAGAATGTACCTGACTCTTAAGTATCTTAAAACCTATGGATTGCTATGTCTCCGAAAGAGAATCAAGCATGTGTACAGGGACATAAACGCAGCAGTGATAGGATTGGAGAGGTTCGGTGAGCAAATGAAGACCCTTTGAAGTCATATTGCATGGTACCCATTCCACGGGTTTCAACTACCCAGGTTTAAGGTATTCTTCCTTCAGCTAAAACATGCATGTGGAACCTAGAGTATGATCAACCATGTGATCGGGAGACGTGTTCAAATATGTCTCAGTTTTCGTACCCTGGTACTCGGGTGCAACATTCCAGACGCTTTACTAACACTCTCCCGACTTGGAGAGTCAGTCCCTTTAACCTCCTGTTTGGCCCAGTTTGCAATTTCTGCGGAAGATGAACAGGAATAGCGAGAACCAATGAGAGACTAGCTGGAGGTGTCTGGACGGGCAAATTTAACTCTCATTTCCCACCAGGAAGAGGAAATAACCAAAGGCTCAGCGTGCCGTGCCGGAACCAGATTAGGGCCTGAAGCCATCCTGCGGTGTTGCGGCCAGCTCACAAGAAAACGAGTTGAAGAAAGGAGCTCAGGGGCACTGTAATTCACAAACCTGCAGAGTTATAAATGACAACTATCGTCCAAAAATATACTGAAGTAAGGCTGCCAAGAGGACTTGAAAGCGGGGCAGAATTGCAGGAAACCGATTTCAGGAGGTAGACTGGAATTGCATTGAAAGCATAGGAAAAGAGGCAGAACGTCCACAATGATGCAGTTGGCCAAAAAGGGCGTATGCGTTTTTTTCTGAATATATTCAGGAAAAAACGCATACGCCCTTTTTGGCCAACCAAGCAAGCTTGCAAAGGAAATCTGCACTACAATGAAGTCTCACTTCCCCCCGGTCAAAAGGGCCATCTGAAAAAAGTGTAAAATCCAGAAAGGCAGGACAGGCCATGGAGAACTGGGAGCCTTGTTATGCTGATGGGCGGGATGTAAATTGCCAACAGACACTCGGGAGAAGTGTATGGTGTTTCCTGAAACATCTAAAAAACAAAGCAACAGAGCCTAGGGCACTTCCACTTATGGTCCTATAGCTTAGGGAAATTAAAATCAAAAAGATACAGCCACCCCAATGTTTGGGACGCCTCTGTTTACAAGAACCTCGTTTACCGTACAAGTTCAATATCACAGAAAGTGAAAAATGGATAAAGAACTTGTGGTACTTACGTACAATGCAGTATCACTCAGCAGTGAAATCTATGTCATCAGGCCCGTAGCAGCACAATGAGTGGATTCAGGTACGATGATTCTAACTGAAATAAGTCACACAGAAAAAGAAACATCATAAGATATCAGTAATACACGGAATGTAAACTTGGCTACACAGGAACTGAATTACAGAACAGAACAGGGTCTCAAATTTAGAAAACCAACTTATGCTTGTTTAAGGGTAAAGGTGAGTTGGGGTGCTGCATAAAACCAGAGATTGAAATGAGCACAGATAAAGTTCCTTAAGCCAAATATGGAATAGACAAGAGCTACTCCTTGCTCAACGAAATGGACTCAACACCGCATATTAAACGCCTAAGAATGTACCTGACTCTTAAGTATGTTAAAACCTATGGATTGCTATGTCTCCGAAAGAGAATCAAGCATGTGTACAGGGACATAAACGCAGCAGTGATAGGATTGGAGAGGTTCGGTGAGCAAATGAAGACCCTTTGAAGTCATATTGCATGGTACCCATTCCACGGGTTTCAACTACCCAGGTTTAAGGTATTCTTCCTTCAGCTAAAACATGCATGTGGAACCTAGAGTATGATCAACCATGTGATCGGGAGACGTGTTCAAATATGTCTCAGTTTTCGTACCCTGGTACTCGGGTGCAACATTCCAGACGCTTTACTAACACTCTCCCGACTTGGAGAGTCAGTCCCTTTAACCTCCTGTTTGGCCCAGTTTGCAATTTCTGCGGAAGATGAACAGGAATAGCGAGAACCAATGAGAGACTAGCTGGAGGTGTCTGGACGGGCAAATTTAACTCTCATTTCCCACCAGGAAGAGGAAATAACCAAAGGCTCAGCGTGCCGTGCCGGAACCAGATTAGGGCCTGAAGCCATCCTGCGGTGTGCGGCCAGCTCACAAGAAAACGAGTTGAAGAAAGGAGCTCAGGGGCACTGTAATTCACAAACCTGCAGAGTTATAAATGACAACTATCGTCCAAAAATATACTGAAGTAAGGCTGCCAAGAGGACTTGAAAGCGGGGCAGAATTGCAGGAAACCGATTTCAGGAGGTAGACTGGAATTGCATTGAAAGCATAGGAAAAGAGGCAGAACGTCCACAATGATGCACTTGGCCAAAAAGGGCGTATGCGTTTTTTCCTGAATATATTCAGGAAAAAACGCATACGCCCTTTTTGGCCAACCAAGCAAGCTTGCAAAGGAAATCTGCACTACAATGAAGTCTCACTTCCCCCCGGTCAAAAGGGCCATCTGAAAAAAGTGTAAAATCCAGAAAGGCAGGACAGGCCATGGAGAACTGGGAGCCTTGTTATGCTGATGGGCGGGATGTAAATTGCCAACAGACACTCGGGAGAAGTGTATGGTGTTTCCTGAAACATCTAAAAAACAAAGCAACAGAGCCTAGGGCACTTCCACTTATGGTCCTATAGCTTAGGGAAATTAAAATCAAAAAGATACAGCCACCCCAATGTTTGGGACGCCTCTGTTTACAAGAACCTCGTTTACCGTACAAGTTCAATATCACAGAAAGTGAAAAATGGATAAAGAACTTGTGGTACTTACGTACAATGCAGTATCACTCAGCAGTGAAATCTATGTCATCAGGCCCGTAGCAGCACAATGAGTGGATTCAGGTACGATGATTCTAACTGAAATAAGTCACACAGAAAAAGAAACATCATAAGATATCAGTAATACACGGAATGTAAACTTGGCTACACAGGAACTGAATTACAGAACAGAACAGGGTCTCAAATTTAGAAAACCAACTTATGCTTGTTTAAGGGTAAAGGTGAGTTGGGGTGCTGCATAAAACCAGAGATTGAAATGAGCACAGATAAAGTTCCTTAAGCCAAATATGGAATAGACAAGAGCTACTCCTTGCTCAACGAAATGGACTCAACACCGCATATTAAACGCCTAAGAATGTACCTGACTCTTAAGTATGTTAAAACCTATGGATTGCTATGTCTCCGAAAGAGAATCAAGCATGTGTACAGGGACATAAACGCAGCAGTGATAGGATTGGAGAGGTTCGGTGAGCAAATGAAGACCCTTTGAAGTCATATTGCATGGTACCCATTCCACGGGTTTCAACTACCCAGGTTTAAGGTATTCTTCCTTCAGCTAAAACATGCATGTGGAACCTAGAGTATGATCAACCATGTGATCGGGAGACGTGTTCAAATATGTCTCAGTTTTCGTACCCTGGTACTCGGGTGCAACATTCCAGACGCTTTACTAACACTCTCCCGACTTGGAGAGTCAGTCCCTTTAACCTCCTGTTTGGCCCAGTTTGCAATTTCTGCGGAAGATGAACAGGAATAGCGAGAACCAATGAGAGACTAGCTGGAGGTGTCTGGACGGGCAAATTTAACTCTCATTTCCCACCAGGAAGAGGAAATAACCAAAGGCTCAGCGTGCCGTGCCGGAACCAGATTAGGGCCTGAAGCCATCCTGCGGTGTTGCGGCCAGCTCACAAGAAAAGGAGTTGAAGAAAGGAGCTCAGGGGCACTGTAATTCACAAACCTGCAGAGTTATAAATGACAACTATCGTCCAAAAATATACTGAAGTAAGGCTGCCAAGAGGACTTGAAAGCGGGGCAGAATTGCAGGAAACCGATTTCAGGAGGTAGACTGGAATTGCATTGAAAGCATAGGAAAAGAGGCAGAACGTCCACAATGATGCACTTGGCCAAAAAGGGCGTATGCGTTTTTTCCTGAATATATTCAGGAAAAAACGCATACGCCCTTTTTGGCCAACCAAGCAAGCTTGCAAAGGAAATCTGCACTACAATGAAGTCTCACTTCCCCCCGGTCAAAAGGGCCATCTGAAAAAAGTGTAAAATCCAGAAAGGCAGGACAGGCCATGGAGAACTGGGAGCCTTGTTATACTGATGGGCGGGATGTACATTGCCAACAGACACTCGGGAGAAGTGTATGGTGTTTCCTGAAACATCTAAAAAACAAAGCAACAGAGCCTAGGGCACTTCCACTTATGGTCCTATAGCTTAGGGAAATTAAAATCAAAAAGATACAGCCACCCCAATGTTTGGGACACCTCTGTTTACAAGAACCTCGTTTACCGTACAAGTTCAATATCACAGAAAGTGAAAAATGGATAAAGAACTTGTGGTACTTACGTACAATGCAGTATCACTCAGCAGTGAAATCTATGTCATCAGGCCCGTAGCAGCACAATGAGTGGATTCAGGTACGATGATTCTAACTGAAATAAGTCACACAGAAAAAGAAACATCATAAGATATCAGTAATACACGGAATGTAAACTTGGCTACACAGGAACTGAATTACAGAACAGAACAGGGTCTCAAATTTAGAAAACCAACTTATGCTTGTTTAAGGGGAAAGGTGAGTTGGGGTGCTGCATAAAACCAGAGATTGAAATGAGCACAGATAAAGTTCCTTAAGCCAAATATGGAATAGACAAGAGCTACTCCTTGCTCAACGAAATGGACTCAACACCGCATATTAAACGCCTAAGAATGTACCTGACTCTTAAGTATCTTAAAACCTATGGATTGCTATGTCTCCGAAAGAGAATCAAGCATGTGTACAGGGACATAAACGCAGCAGTGATAGGATTGGAGAGGTTCGGTGAGCAAATGAAGACCCTTTGAAGTCATATTGCATGGTACCCATTCCACGGGTTTCAACTACCCAGGTTTAAGGTATTCTTCCTTCAGCTAAAACATGCATGTGGAACCTAGAGTATGATCAACCATGTGATCGGGAGACGTGTTCAAATATGTCTCAGTTTTCGTACCCTGGTACTCGGGTGCAACATTCCAGACGCTTTACTAACACTCTCCCGACTTGGAGAGTCAGTCCCTTTAACCTCCTGTTTGGCCCAGTTTGCAATTTCTGCGGAAGATGAACAGGAATAGCGAGAACCAATGAGAGACTAGCTGGAGGTGTCTGGACGGGCAAATTTAACTCTCATTTCCCACCAGGAAGAGGAAATAACCAAAGGCTCAGCGTGCCGTGCCGGAACCAGATTAGGGCCTGAAGCCATCCTGCGGTGTTGCGGCCAGCTCACAAGAAAGCGAGTTGAAGAAAGGAGCTCAGGGGCACTGTAATTCACAAACCTGCAGAGTTATAAATGACAACTATCATCCAAAAATATACTGAAGTAAGGCTGCCAAGAGGACTTGAAAGCGGGGCAGAATTGCAGGAAACCGATTTCAGGAGGTAGACTGGAATTGCATTGAAAGCATAGGAAAAGAGGCAGAACGTCCACAATGATGCACTTGGCCAAAAAGGGCGTATGCGTTTTTTCCTGAATATATTCAGGAAAAAACGCATACGCCCTTTTTGGCCAACCAAGCAAGCTTGCAAAGGAAATCTGCACTACAATGAAGTCTCACTTCCCCCCGGTCAAAAGGGCCATCTGAAAAAAGTGTAAAATCCAGAAAGGCAGGACAGGCCATGGAGAACTGGGAGCCTTGTTATGCTGATGGGCGGGATGTAAATTGCCAACAGACACTCGGGAGAAGTGTATGGTGTTTCCTGAAACGTCTAAAAAACAAAGCAACAGAGCCTAGGGCACTTCCACTTATGGTCCTATAGCTTAGGGAAATTAAAATCAAAAAGATACAGCCACCCCAATGTTTGGGACGCCTCTGTTTACAAGAACCTCGTTTACCGTACAAGTTCAATATCACAGAAAGTGAAAAATGGATAAAGAACTTGTGGTACTTACGTACAATGCAGTATCACTCAGCAGTGAAATCTATGTCATCAGGCCCGTAGCAGCACAATGAGTGGATTCAGGTACGATGATTCTAACTGAAATAAGTCACACAGAAAAAGAAACATCATAAGATATCAGTAATACACGGAATGTAAACTTGGCTACACAGGAACTGAATTACAGAACAGAACAGGGTCTCAAATTTAGAAAACCAACTTATGCTTGTTTAAGGGTAAAGGTGAGTTGGGGTGCTGCATAAAACCAGAGATTGAAATGAGCACAGATAAAGTTCCTTAAGCCAAATATGGAATAGACAAGAGCTACTCCTTGCTCAACGAAATGGACTCAACACCGCATATTAAACGCCTAAGAATGTACCTGACTCTTAAGTATCTTAAAACCTATGGATTGCTATGTCTCCGAAAGAGAATCAAGCATGTGTACAGGGACATAAACGCAGCAGTGATAGGATTGGAGAGGTTCGGTGAGCAAATGAAGACCCTTTGAAGTCATATTGCATGGTACCCATTCCACGGGTTTCAACTACCCAGGTTTAAGGTATTCTTCCTTCAGCTAAAACATGCATGTGGAACCTAGAGTATGATCAACCATGTGATCGGGAGACGTGTTCAAATATGTCTCAGTTTTCGTACCCTGGTACTCGGGTGCAACATTCCAGACGCTTTACTAACACTCTCCCGACTTGGAGAGTCAGTCCCTTTAACCTCCTGTTTGGCCCAGTTTGCAATTTCTGCGGAAGATGAACAGGAATAGCGAGAACCAATGAGAGACTAGCTGGAGGTGTCTGGACGGGCAAATTTAACTCTCATTTCCCACCAGGAAGAGGAAATAACCAAAGGCTCAGCGTGCCGTGCCGGAACCAGATTAGGGCCTGAAGCCATCCTGCGGTGTTGCAGCCAGCTCACAAGAAAAGGAGTTGAAGAAAGGAGCTCAGGGGCACTGTAATTCACAAACCTGCAGAGTTATAAATGACAACTATCATCCAAAAATATACTGAAGTAAGGCTGCCAAGAGGACTTGAAAGCGGGGCAGAATTGCAGGAAACCGATTTCAGGAGGTAGACTGGAATTGCATTGAAAGCATAGGAAAAGAGGCAGAACGTCCACAATGATGCACTTGGCCAAAAAGGGCGTATGCGTTTTTTCCTGAATATATTAAGGAAAAAACGCATACGCCCTTTTTGGCCAACCAAGCAAGCTTGCAAAGGAAATCTGCACTACAATGAAGTCTCACTTCCCCCCGGTCAAAAGGGTCATCTGAAAAAAGTGTAAAATCCAGAAAGGCAGGACAGGCCATGGAGAACTGGGAGCCTTGTTATGCTGATGGGCGGGATGTAAATTGCCAACAGACACTCGGGAGAAGTGTATGGTGTTTCCTGAAACGTCTAAAAAACAAAGCAACAGAGCCTAGGGCACTTCCACTTATGGTCCTATAGCTTAGGGAAATTAAAATCAAAAAGATACAGCCACCCCAATGTTTGGGACGCCTCTGTTTACAAGAACCTCGTTTACCGTACAAGTTCAATATCACAGAAAGTGAAAAATGGATAAAGAACTTGTGGTACTTACGTACAATGCAGTATCACTCAGCAGTGAAATCTATGTCATCAGTCCCGTAGCAGCACAATGAGTGGATTCAGGTACGATGATTCTAACTGAAATAAGTCACACAGAAAAAGAAACATCATAAGATATCAGTAATACACGGAATGTAAACTTGGCTACACAGGAACTGAATTACAGAACAGAACAGGGTCTCAAATTTAGAAAACCAACTTATGCTTGTTTAAGGGGAAAGGTGAGTTGGGGTGCTGCATAAAACCAGAGATTGAAATGAGCACAGATAAAGTTCCTTAAGCCAAATATGGAATAGACAAGAGCTACTCCTTGCTCAACGAAATGGACTCAACACCGCATATTAAACGCCTAAGAATGTACCTGACTCTTAAGTATCTTAAAACCTATGGATTGCTATGTCTCCGAAAGAGAATCAAGCATGTGTACAGCGATATAAACGCAGCAGTGATTGGATTGGAGAGGTTCGGTGAGCAAATGAAGACCCTTTGAAGTCATATTGCATGGTACCCATTCCACGGGTTTCAACTACCCAGGTTTAAGGTATTCTTCCTTCAGCTAAAACATGCATGTGGAACCTAGAGTATGATCAACCATGTGATCGGGAGACGTGTTCAAATATGTCTCAGTTTTCGTACCCTGGTACAAGGGTGCAACATTCCAGACGCTTTACTAACACTCTCCCGACTTGGAGAGTCAGTCCCTTTAACCTCCTGTTTGGCCCAGTTTGCAATTTCTGCGGAAGATGAACAGGAATAGCGAGAACCAATGAGAGACTAGCTGGAGGTGTCTGGACGGGCAAATTTAACTCTCATTTCCCACCAGGAAGAGGAAATAACCAAAGGCTCAGCGTGCCGTGCCGGAACCAGATTAGGGCCTGAAGCCATCCTGCGGTGTTGCAGCCAGCTCACAAGAAAACGAGTTGAAGAAAGGAGCTCAGGGGCACTGTAATTCACAAACCTGCAGAGTTATAAATGACAACTATCATCCAAAAATATACTGAAGTAAGGCTGCCAAGAGGACTTGAAAGCGGGGCAGAATTGCAGGAAACCGATTTCAGGAGGTAGACTGGAATTGCATTGAAAGCATAGGAAAAGAGGCAGAACGTCCACAATGATGCACTTGGCCAAAAAGGGCGTATGCGTTTTTTCCTGAATATATTCAGGAAAAAACGCATACGCCCTTTTTGGCCAACCAAGCAAGCTTGCAAAGGAAATCTGCACTACAATGAAGTCTCACTTCCCCCCGGTCAAAAGGGCCATCTGAAAAAAGTGTAAAATCCAGAAAGGCAGGACAGGCCATGGAGAACTGGGAGCCTTGTTATGCTGATGGGCGGGATGTAAATTGCCAACAGACACTCGGGAGAAGGGTATGGTGTTTCCTGAAACGTCTAAAAAACAAAGCAACAGAGCCTAGGGCACTTCCACTTATGGTCCTATAGCTTAGGGAAATTAAAATCAAAAAGATACAGCCACCCCAATGTTTGGGACGCCTCTGTTTACAAGAACCTCGTTTACCGTACAAGTTCAATATCACAGAAAGTGAAAAATGGATAAAGAACTTGTGGTACTTACGTACAATGCAGTATCACTCAGCAGTGAAATCTATGTCATCAGGCCCGTAGCAGCACAATGAGTGGATTCAGGTACGATGATTCTAACTGAAATAAGTCACACAGAAAAAGAAACATCATAAGATATCAGTAATACACGGAATGTAAACTTGGCTACACAGGAACTGAATTACAGAACAGAACAGGGTCTCAAATTTAGAAAACCAACTTATGCTTGTTTAAGGGGAAAGGTGAGTTGGGGTGCTGCATAAAACCAGAGATTGAAATGAGCACAGATAAAGTTCCTTAAGCCAAATATGGAATAGACAAGAGCTACTCCTTGCTCAACGAAATGGACTCAACACCGCATATTAAACGCCTAAGAATGTACCTGACTCTTAAGTATCTTAAAACCTATGGATTGCTATGTCTCCGAAAGAGAATCAAGCATGTGTACAGGGATATAAACGCAGCAGTGATTGGATTGGAGAGGTTCGGTGAGCAAATGAAGACCCTTTGAAGTCATATTGCATGGTACCCATTCCACGGGTTTCAACTACCCAGGTTTAAGGTATTCTTCCTTCAGCTAAAACATGCATGTGGAACCTAGAGTATGATCAACCATGTGATCGGGAGACGTGTTCAAATATGTCTCAGTTTTCGTACCCTGGTACAAGGGTGCAACATTCCAGACGCTTTACTAACACTCTCCCGACTTGGAGAGTCAGTCCCTTTAACCTCCTGTTTGGCCCAGTTTGCAATTTCTGCGGAAGATGAACAGGAATAGCGAGAAACAATGAGAGACTAGCTGGAGGTGTCTGGACGGGCAAATTTAACTCTCATTTCCCACCAGGAAGAGGAAATAACCAAAGGCTCAACGTGCCGTGCCGGAACCAGATTAGGGCCTGAAGCCATCCTGCGGTGTTGCAGCCAGCTCACAAGAAAACGAGTTGAAGAAAGGAGCTCAGGGGCACTGTAATTCACAAACCTGCAGAGTTATAAATGACAACTATCATCCAAAAATATACTGAAGTAAGGCTGCCAAGAGGACTTGAAAGCGGGGCAGAATTGCAGGAAACCGATTTCAGGAGGTAGACTGGAATTGCATTGAAAGCATAGGAAAAGAGGCAGAACGTCCACAATGATGCACTTGGCCAAAAAGGGCGTATGCGTTTTTTCCTGAATATATTCAGGAAAAAACGCATACGCCCTTTTTGGCCAACCAAGCAAGCTTGCAAAGGAAATCTGCACTACAATGAAGTCTCACTTCCCCCCGGTCAAAAGGGCCATCTGAAAAAAGTGTAAAATCCAGAAAGGCAGGACAGGCCATGGAGAACTGGGAGCCTTGTTATGCTGATGGGCGGGATGTAAATTGCCAACAGACACTCGGGAGAAGTGTATGGTGTTTCCTGAAACGTCTAAAAAACAAAGCAACAGAGCCTAGGGCACTTCCACTTATGGTCCTATAGCTTAGGGAAATTAAAATCAAAAAGATACAGCCACCCCAATGTTTGGGACGCCTCTGTTTACAAGAACCTCGTTTACCGTACAAGTTCAATATCACAGAAAGTGAAAAATGGATAAAGAACTTGTGGTACTTACGTACAATGCAGTATCACTCAGCAGTGAAATCTATGTCATCAGGCCCGTAGCAGCACAATGAGTGGATTCAGGTACGATGATTCTAACTGAAATAAGTCACACAGAAAAAGAAACATCATAAGATATCAGTAATACACGGAATGTAAACTTGGCTACACAGGAACTGAATTACAGAACAGAACAGGGTCTCAAATTTAGAAAACCAACTTATGCTTGTTTAAGGGTAAAGGTGAGTTGGGGTGCTGCATAAAACCAGAGATTGAAATGAGCACAGATAAAGTTCCTTAAGCCAAATATGGAATAGACAAGAGCTACTCCTTGCTCAACGAAATGGACTCAACACCGCATATTAAACGCCTAAGAATGTACCTGACTCTTAAGTATCTTAAAACCTATGGATTGCTATGTCTCCGAAAGAGAATCAAGCATGTGTACAGGGACATAAACGCAGCAGTGATAGGATTGGAGAGGTTCGGTGAGCAAATGAAGACCCTTTGAAGTCATATTGCATGGTACCCATTCCACGGGTTTCAACTACCCAGGTTTAAGGTATTCTTCCTTCAGCTAAAACATGCATGTGGAACCTAGAGTATGATCAACCATGTGATCGGGAGACGTGTTCAAATATGTCTCAGTTTTCGTACCCTGGTACTCGGGTGCAACATTCCAGACGCTTTACTAACACTCTCCCGACTTGGAGAGTCAGTCCCTTTAACCTCCTGTTTGGCCCAGTTTGCAATTTCTGCGGAAGATGAACAGGAATAGCGAGAACCAATGAGAGACTAGCTGGAGGTGTCTGGACGGGCAAATTTAACTCTCATTTCCCACCAGGAAGAGGAAATAACCAAAGGCTCAGCGTGCCGTGCCGGAACCAGATTAGGGCCTGAAGCCATCTTGCGGTGTTGCGGCCAGCTCACAAGAAAACGAGTTGAAGAAAGGAGCTCAGGGGCACTGTAATTCACAAACCTGCAGAGTTATAAATGACAACTATCGTCCAAAAATATACTGAAGTAAGGCTGCCAAGAGGACTTGAAAGCGGGGCAGAATTGCAGGAAACCGATTTCAGGAGGTAGACTGGAATTGCATTGAAAGCATAGGAAAAGAGGCAGAACGTCCACAATGATGCACTTGGCCAAAAAGGGCGTATGCGTTTTTTCCTGAATATATTCAGGAAAAAACGCATACGCCCTTTTTGGCCAACCAAGCAAGCTTGCAAAGGAAATCTGCACTACAATGAAGTCTCACTTCCCCCCGGTCAAAAGGGCCATCTGAAAAAAGTGTAAAATCCAGAAAGGCAGGACAGGCCATGGAGAACTGGGAGCCTTGTTATGCTGATGGGCGGGATGTAAATTGCCAACAGACACTTGGGAGAAGTGTATGGTGTTTCCTGAAACATCTAAAAAACAAAGCAACAGAGCCTAGGGCACTTCCACTTATGGTCCTATAGCTTAGGGAAATTAAAATCAAAAAGATACAGCCACCCCAATGTTTGGGACGCCTCTGTTTACAAGAACCTCGTTTACCGTACAAGTTCAATATCACAGAAAGTGAAAAATGGATAAAGAACTTGTGGTACTTACGTACAATGCAGTATCACTCAGCAGTGAAATCTATGTCATCAGGCCCGTAGCAGCACAATGAGTGGATTCAGGTACGATGATTCTAACTGAAATAAGTCACACAGAAAAAGAAACATCATAAGATATCAGTAATACACGGAATGTAAACTTGGCTACACAGGAACTGAATTACAGAACAGAACAGGGTCTCAAATTTAGAAAACCAACTTATGCTTGTTTAAGGGTAAAGGTGAGTTGGGGTGCTGCATAAAACCAGAGATTGAAATGAGCACAGATAAAGTTCCTTAAGCCAAATATGGAATAGACAAGAGCTACTCCTTGCTCAACGAAATGGACTCAACACCGCATATTAAACGCCTAAGAATGTACCTGACTCTTAAGTATCTTAAAACCTATGGATTGCTATGTCTCCGAAAGAGAATCAAGCATGTGTACAGGGACATAAACGCAGCAGTGATAGGATTGGAGAGGTTCGGTGAGCAAATGAAGACCCTTTGAAGTTATATTGCATGGTACCCATTCCACGGGTTTCAACTACCCAGGTTTAAGGTATTCTTCCTTCAGCTAAAACATGCATGTGGAACCTAGAGTATGATCAACCATGTGATCGGGAGACGTGTTCAAATATGTCTCAGTTTTCGTACCCTGGTACTCGGGTGCAACATTCCAGACGCTTTACTAAAACTCTCCCGACTTGGAGAGTCAGTGCCTTTAACCTCCTGTTTGGCCCAGTTTGCAATTTCTGCGGAAGATGAACAGGAATAGCGAGAACCAATGAGAGACTAGCTGGAGGTGTCTGGACGGGCAAATTTAACTCTCATTTCCCACCAGGAAGAGGAAATAACCAAAGGCTCAGCGTGCCGTGCCGGAACCAGATTAGGGCCTGAAGCCATCCTGCGGTGTGCGGCCAGCTCACAAGAAAACGAGTTGAAGAAAGGAGCTCAGGGGCACTGTAATTCACAAACCTGCAGAGTTATAAATGACAACTATCGTCCAAAAATATACTGAAGTAAGGGTGCCAAGAGGACTTGAAAGCGGGGCAGAATTGCAGGAAACCGATTTCAGGAGGTAGACTGGAATTGCATTGAAAGCATAGGAAAAGAGGCAGAACGTCCACAATGATGCACTTGGCCAAAAAGGGCGTATGCGTTTTTTCCTGAATATATTCAGGAAAAAAAGCATACGCCCTTTTTGGCCAACCAAGCAAGCTTGCAAAGGAAATCTGCACTACAATGAAGTCTCACTTCCCCCCGGTCAAAAGGGCCATCTGAAAAAAGTGTAAAATCCAGAAAGGCAGGACAGGCCATGGAGAACTGGGAGCCTTGTTATGCTGATGGGCGGGATGTAAATTGCCAACAGACACTCGGGAGAAGTGTATGGTGTTTCCTGAAACATCTAAAAAACAAAGCAACAGAGCCTAGGGCACTTCCACTTATGGTCCTATAGCTTAGGGAAATTAAAATCAAAAAGATACAGCCACCCCAATGTTTGGGACGCCTCTGTTTACAAGAACCTCGTTTACCGTACAAGTTCAATATCACAGAAAGTGAAAAATGGATAAAGAACTTGTGGTACTTACGTACAATGCAGTATCACTCAGCAGTGAAATCTATGTCATCAGGCCCGTAGCAGCACAATGAGTGGATTCAGGTACGATGATTCTAACTGAAATAAGTCACACAGAAAAAGAAACATCATAAGATATCAGTAATACACGGAATGTAAACTTGGCTACACAGGAACTGAATTACAGAACAGAACAGGGTCTCAAATTTAGAAAACCAACTTATGCTTGTTTAAGGGGAAAGGTGAGTTGGGGTGCTGCATAAAACCAGAGATTGAAATGAGCACAGATAAAGTTCCTTAAGCCAAATATGGAATAGACAAGAGCTACTCCTTGCTCAACGAAATGGACTCAACACCGCATATTAAACGCCTAAGAATGTACCTGACTCTTAAGTATCTTAAAACCTATGGATTGCTATGTCTCCGAAAGAGAATCAAGCATGTGTACAGGGACATAAACGCAGCAGTGATAGGATTGGAGAGGTTCGGTGAGCAAATGAAGACCCTTTGAAGTCATATTGCATGGTACCCATTCCACGGGTTTCAACTACCCAGGTTTAAGGTATTCTTCCTTCAGCTAAAACATGCATGTGGAACCTAGAGTATGATCAACCATGTGATCGGGAGACGTGTTCAAATATGTCTCAGTTTTCGTACCCTGGTACTCGGGTGCAACATTCCAGACGCTTTACTAACACTCTCCCGACTTGGAGAGTCAGTCCCTTTAACCTCCTGTTTGGCCCAGTTTGCAATTTCTGCGGAAGATGAACAGGAATAGCGAGAACCAATGAGAGACTAGCTGGAGGTGTCTGGACGGGCAAATTTAACTCTCATTTCCCACCAGGAAGAGGAAATAACCAAAGGCTCAGCGTGCCGTGCCGGAACCAGATTAGGGCCTGAAGCCATCCTGCGGTGTGCGGCCAGCTCACAAGAAAACGAGTTGAAGAAAGGAGCTCAGGGGCACTGTAATTCACAAACCTGCAGAGTTATAAATGACAACTATCGTCCAAAAATATACTGAAGTAAGGCTGCCAAGAGGACTTGAAAGCGGGGCAGAATTGCAGGAAACCGATTTCAGGAGGTAGACTGGAATTGCATTGAAAGCATAGGAAAAGAGGCAGAACGTCCACAATATTGCACTTGGCCAAAAAGGGCGTATGCGTTTTTTCCTGAATATATTCAGGAAAAAACGCATACGCCCTTTTTGGCCAACCAAGCAAGCTTGCAAAGGAAATCTGCACTACAATGAAGTCTCACTTCCCCCTGGTCAAAAGGGCCATCTGAAAAAAGTGTAAAATCCAGAAAGGAAGGACAGGCCATGGAGAACTGGGAGCCTTGTTATGCTGATGGGCGGGATGTAAATTGCCAACAGACACTCGGGAGAAGTGTATGGTGTTTCCTGAAACATCTAAAAAACAAAGCAACAGAGCCTAGGGCACTTCCACTTATGGTCCTATAGCTTAGGGAAATTAAAATCCAAAAGATACAGCCACTCCAATGTTTGGGACGCCTCTGTTTACAAGAACCTCGTTTACCGTACAAGTTCAATATCACAGAAAGTGAAAAATGGATAAAGAACTTGTGGTACTTACGTACAATGCAGTATCACTCAGCAGTGAAATCTATGTCATCAGGCCCGTAGCAGCACAATGAGTGGATTCAGGTACGATGATTCTAACTGAAATAAGTCACACAGAAAAAGAAACATCATAAGATATCAGTAATACACGGAATGTAAACTTGGCTACACAGGAACTGAATTACAGAACAGAACAGGGTCTCAAATTTAGTAAACCAACTTATGCTTGTTTAAGGGTAAAGGTGAGTTGGGGTGCTGCATAAAACCAGAGATTGAAATGAGCACAGATAAAGTTCCTTAAGCCAAATATGGAATAGACAAGAGCTACTCCTTGCTCAACGAAATGGACTCAACACCGCATATTAAACGCCTAAGAATGTACCTGACTCTTAAGTATCTTAAAACCTATGGATTGCTATGTCTCCGAAAGAGAATCAAGCATGTGTACAGGGACATAAATGCAGCAGTGATAGGATTGGAGAGGTTCGGTGAGCAAATGAAGACCCTTTGAAGACATATTGCATGGTACCCATTCCACGGGTTTCAACTACCCAGGTTTAAGGTATTCCTCCTTCAGCTAAAACATGCATGTGGAACCCAGAGTATGATCAACCATGTGATCGGGAGACGTGTTCAAATATGTCTCAGTTTTCGTACCCTGGTACTCGGGTGCAACATTCCAGACGCTTTACTAACACTCTCCCGACTTGGAGAGTCAGTCCCTTTAACCTCCTGTTTGGCCCAGTTTGCAATTTCTGCGGAAGATGAACAGGAATAGCGAGAACCAATGAGAGACTAGCTGGAGGTGTCTGGACGGGCAAATTTAACTCTCATTTCCCACCAGGAAGAGGAAATAACCAAAGGCTCAGCGTGCCGTGCCGGAACCAGATTAGGGCCTGAAGCCATCCTGCAGTGTTGCGGCCAGCTCACAAGAAAACGAGTTGAAGAAAGGAGCTCAGGGGCACTGTAATTCAGAAACCTGCACAGTTATAAATGACAACTATCGTCCAAAAATATACTGAAGTAAGGCTGCCAAGAGGACTTGAAAGCGGGGCAGAATTGCAGGAAACCGATTTCAGGAGGTACACTGGAATTGCATTGAAAGCATAGGAAAAGAGGCAGAACGTCCACAATGATGCACTTGGCCAAAAAGGGCGTATGCGTTTTTTCCTGAATATATTCAGGAAAAAACGCATACGCCCTTTTTGGCCAACCAAGCAAGCTTGCAAAGGAAATCTGCACTACAATGAAGTCTCACTTCCCCCCGGTCAAAAGGGCCATCTGAAAAAAGTGTAAAATCCAGAAATGCAGAACAGGCCATGGAGAACTGGGAGCCTTGTTATGCTGATGGGCGGGATGTAAATTGCCAACAGACACTCGGGAGAAGTGTATGGTGTTTCCTGAAACATCTAAAAAACAAAGCAACAGAGCCTAGGGCACTTCCACTTATGGCCCTATAGCTTAGGGAAATTAAAATCAAAACGACACAGCCACCCCAAAGTTTGGGACGCCTCTGTTTACAAGAACCTCGTTTACCGTACAAGTTCAATATCACAGAAAGTGAAAAATGGATAAAGAACTTGTGGTACTTACGTACAATGCAGTATCACTCAGCAGTGAAATCTATGTCATCAGGCCCGTAGCAGCACAATGAGTGGATTCAGGTACGATGATTCTAACTGAAATAAGTCACACAGAAAAAGAAACATCATAAGATATCAGTAATACACGGAATGTAAAGTTGGCTCTACAGGAACTGAATTACAGAACAGAACAGGGTCTCAAATTTAGAAAACCAACTTATGCTTGTTTAAGGGTAAAGGTGAGTTGGGGTGCTGCATAAAACCAGAGATTGAAATGAGCACAGATAAAGTTCCTTAAGCCAAATATGGAATAGACAAGAGCTACTCCTTGCTCAACGAAATGGACTCAACACCGCATATTAAACGCCTAAGAATGTACCTGACTCTTAAGTATCTTAAAACCTATGGATTGCTATGTCTCCGAAAGAGAATCAAGCGTGTGTACAGGGACATAAACGCAGCAGTGATAGGATTGGAGAGGTTCGGTGAGCAAATGAAGACCCTTTGAAGTCATATTGCATGGTACCCATTCCACGGGTTTCAACTACCCAGGTTTAAGGTATTCTTCCTTCAGCTAAAACATGCATGTGGAACCTAGAGTATGATCAACCATGTGATCGGGAGACGTGTTCAAATATGTCTCAGTTTTCGTACCCTGGTACTCGGGTGCAACATTCCAGACGCTTTACTAACACTCTCCCGACTTGGAGAGTCAGTCCCTTTAACCTCCTGTTTGGCCCAGTTTGCAATTTCTGCGGAAGATGAACAGGAATAGCGAGAACCAATGAGAGACTAGCTGGAGGTGTCTGGACGGGCAAATTTAACTCTCATTTCCCACCAGGAAGAGGAAATAACCAAAGGCTCAGCGTGCCGTGCCGGAACCAGATTAGGGCCTGAAGCCATCCTGCGGTGTTGCGGCCAGCTCACAAGAAAAGGAGTTGTAGAAAGGAGCTCAGGGGCACTGTAATTCACAAACCTGCAGAGTTATAAATGACAACTATCGTCCAAAAATATACTGAAGTAAGGCTGCCAAGAGGACTTGAAAGCGGGGCAGAATTGCAGGAAACTGATTTCAGGAGGTAGACTGGAATTGCATTGAAAGCATAGGAAAAGAGGCAGAACGTCCACAATGATGCACTTGGCCAAAAAGGGCGTATGCGTTTTTTCCTGAATATATTCAGGAAAAAACGCATACGCCCTTTTTGGCCAACCAAGCAAGCTTGCAAAGGAAATCTGCACTACAATGAAGTCTCACTTCCCCCCGGTCAAAAGGGCCATCTGAAAAAAGTGTAAAATCCAGAAAGGCAGGACAGGCCATGGAGAACTGGGATCCTTGTTATGCTGATGGGCGGGATGTAAATTGCCAACAGACACTCGGGAGAAGTGTATGGTGTTTCCTGAAACATCTAAAAAACAAAGCAACAGAGCCTAGGGCACTTCCACTTATGGTCCTATAGCTTAGGGAAATTAAAATCAAAAAGATACAGCCACCCCAATGTTTGGGACGCCTCTGTTTACAAGAACCTCGTTTACCGTACAAGTTCAATATCACAGAAAGTGAAAAATGGATAAAGAACTTGTGGTACTTACGTACAATGCAGTATCACTCAGCAGTGAAATCTATGTCATCAGGCCCGTAGCAGCACAATGAGTGGATTCAGGTACGATGATTCTAACTGAAATAAGTCACACAGAAAAAGAAACATCATAAGATATCAGTAATACACGGAATGTAAACTTGGCTACACAGGAACTGAATTACAGAACAGAACAGTGTCTCAAATTTAGAAAACCAACTTATGCTTGTTTAAGGGGAAAGGTGAGTTGGGGTGCTGCATAAAACCAGAGATTGAAATGAGCACAGATAAAGTTCCTTAAGCCAAATATGGAATAGACAAGAGCTACTCCTTGCTCAACGAAATGGACTCAACACCGCATATTAAAGGCCTAAGAATGTACCTGAATCTTAAGTATCTTAAAACCTATGGATTGCTATGTCTCCGAAAGAGAATCAAGCGTGTGTACAGGGACATAAACGCAGCAGTGATAGGATTGGAGAGGTTCGGTGAGCAAATGAAGACCCTTTGAAGTCATATTGCATGGTACCCATTCCACGGGTTTCAACTACCCAGGTTTAAGGTATTCTTCCTTCAGCTAAAACATGCATGTGGAACCTAGAGTATGATCAACCATGTGATCGGGAGACGTGTTCAAATATGTCTCAGTTTTCGTACCCTGGTACTCGGGTGCAACATTCCAGACGCTTTACTAACACTCTCCCGACTTGGAGAGTCAGTCCCTTTAACCTCCTGTTTGGCCCAGTTTGCAATTTCTGCGGAAGATGAACAGGAATAGCGAGAACCAATGAGAGACTAGCTGGAGGTGTCTGGACGGGCAAATTTAACTCTCATTTCCCACCAGGAAGAGGAAATAACCAAAGGCTCAGCGTGCCGTGCCGGAACCAGATTAGGGCCTGAAGCCATCCTGTGGTGTTGCGGCCAGCTCACAAGAAAACGAGTTGAAGAAAGGAGCTCAGGGGCACTGTAATTCACAAACCTGCAGAGTTATAAATGACAACTATCGTCCAAAAATATACTGAAGTAAGGCTGCCAAGAGGACTTGAAAGCGGGGCAGAATTGCAGGAAACCGATTTCAGGAGGTAGACTGGAATTGCATTGAAAGCATAGGAAAAGAGGCAGAACGTCCACAATGATGCAGTTGGCCAAAAAGGGCGTATGCGTTTTTTTCTGAATATATTCAGGAAAAAACGCATACGCCCTTTTTGGCCAACCAAGCAAGCTTGCAAAGGAAATCTGCACTACAATGAAGTCTCACTTCCCCCCGGTCAAAAGGGCCATCTGAAAAAAGTGTAAAATCCAGAAAGGCAGGACAGGCCATGGAGAACTGGGAGCCTTGTTATACTGATGGGCGGGATGTAAATTGCCAACAGACACTCGGGAGAAGTGTATGGTGTTTCCTGAAACATCTAAAAAACAAAGCAACAGAGCCTAGGGCACTTCCACTTATGGTCCTATAGCTTAGGGAAATTAAAATCAAAAAGATACAGCCACCCCAATGTTTGGGACGCCTCTGTTTACAAGAACCTCGTTTACCGTACAAGTTCAATATCACAGAAAGTGAAAAATGGATAAAGAACTTGTGGTACTTACGTACAATGCAGTATCACTCAGCAGTGAAATCTATGTCATCAGGCCCGTAGCAGCACAATGAGTGGATTCAGGTACGATGATTCTAACTGAAATAAGTCACACAGAAAAAGAAACATCATAAGATATCAGTAATACACGGAATGTAAACTTGGCTACACAGGAACTGAATTACAGAACAGAACAGGGTCTCAAATTTAGAAAACCAACTTATGCTTGTTTAAGGGTAAAGGTGAGTTGGGGTGCTGCATAAAACCAGAGATTGAAATGAGCACAGATAAAGTTCCTTAAGCCAAATATGGAATAGACAAGAGCTACTCCTTGCTCAACGAAATGGCTCAACACCGCATATTAAACACCTAAGAATGTACCTGACTCGTAAGTATCTTAAAACCTATGGATTGCTATGTCTCCGAAAGAGAATCAAGCATGTGTACAGGGACATAAACGCAGCAGTGATAGGATTGGAGAGGTTCGGTGAGCAAATGAAGACCCTTTGAAGTCATATTGCATGGTACCCATTCCACGGGTTTCAACTACCCAGGTTTAAGGTATTCTTCCTTCAGCTAAAACATGCATGTGGAACCTAGAGTATGATCAACCATGTGATCGGGAGACGTGTTCAAATATGTCTCAGTTTTCGTACCCTGGTACTCGGGTGCAACATTCCAGACGCTTTACTAACACTCTCCCGACTTGGAGAGTCAGTCCCTTTAACCTCCTGTTTGGCCCAGTTTGCAATTTCTGCGGAAGATGAACAGGAATAGCGAGAACCAATGAGAGACTAGCTGGAGGTGTCTGGACGGGCAAATTTAACTCTCATTTCCCACCAGGAAGAGGAAATAACCAAAGGCTCAGCGTGCCGTGCCGGAACCAGATTAGGGCCTGAAGCCATCCTGCGGTGTTGCGGCCAGCTCACAAGAAAAGGAGTTGAAGAAAGGAGCTCAGGGGCACTGTAATTCACAAACCTGCAGAGTTATAAATGACAACTATCGTCCAAAAATATACTGAAGTAAGGCTGCCAAGAGGACTTGAAAGCGGGGCAGAATTGCAGGAAACTGATTTCAGGAGGTAGACTGGAATTGCATTGAAAGCATAGGAAAAGAGGCAGAACGTCCACAATGATGCACTTGGCCAAAAAGGGCGTATGCGTTTTTTCCTGAATATATTCAGGAAAAAACGCATACGCCCTTTTTGGCCAACCAAGCAAGCTTGCAAAGGAAATCTGCACTACAATGAAGTCTCACTTCCCCCCGGTCAAAAGGGCCATCTGAAAAAAGTGTAAAATCCAGAAAGGCAGGACAGGCCATGGAGAACTGGGAGCCTTGTTATGCTGATGGGCGGGATGTAAATTGCCAACAGACACTCGGGAGAAGTGTATGGTGTTTCCTGAAACATCTAAAAAACAAAGCAACAGAGCCTAGGGCACTTCCACTTATGGTCCTATAGCTTAGGGAAATTAAAATCAAAAAGATACAGCCACCCCAATGTTTGGGACGCCTCTGTTTACAAGAACCTCGTTTACCGTACAAGTTCAATATCACAGAAAGTGAAAAATGGATAAAGAACTTGTGGTACTTACGTACAATGCAGTATCACTCAGCAGTGAAATCTATGTCATCAGGCCCGTAGCAGCACAATGAGTGGATTCAGGTACGATGATTCTAACTGAAATAAGTCACACAGAAAAAGAAACATCATAAGATATCAGTAATACACGGAATGTAAACTTGGCTACACAGGAACTGAATTACAGAACAGAACAGGGTCTCAAATTTAGAAAACCAACTTATGCTTGTTTAAGGGTAAAGGTGAGTTGGGGTGCTGCATAAAACCAGAGATTGAAATGAGCACAGATAAAGTTCCTTAAGCCAAATATAGAATAGACAAGAGCTACTCCTTGCTCAACGAAATGGCTCAACACCGCATATTAAACGCCTAAGAATGTACCTGACTCGTAAGTATCTTAAAACCTATGGATTGCTATGTCTCCGAAAGAGAATCAAGCATGTGTACAGGGACATAAACGCAGCAGTGATAGGATTGGAGAGGTTCGGTGAGCAAATGAAGACCCTTTGAAGTCATATTGCATGGTACCCATTCCACGGGTTTCAACTACCCAGGTTTAAGGTATTCTTCCTTCAGCTAAAACATGCATGTGGAACCTAGAGTATGATCAACCATGTGATCGGGAGACGTGTTCAAATATGTCTCAGTTTTCGTACCCTGGTACTCGGGTGCAACATTCCAGACGCTTTACTAACACTCTCCCGACTTGGAGAGTCAGTCCCTTTAACCTCCTGTTTGGCCCAGTTTGCAATTTCTGCGGAAGATGAACAGGAATAGCGAGAACCAATGAGAGACTAGCTGGAGGTGTCTGGACGGGCAAATTTAACTCTCATTTCCCACCAGGAAGAGGAAATAACCAAAGGCTCAGTGTGCCGTGCCGGAACCAGATTAGGGCCTGAAGCCATCCTGCGGTGTTGCGGCCAGCTCATAAGAAAAGGAGTTGAAGAAAGGAGCTCAGGGGCACTGTAATTCACAAACCTGCAGAGTTATAAATGACAACTATCGTCCAAAAATATACTGAAGTAAGGCTGCCAAGAGGACTTGAAAGCGGGGCAGAATTGCAGGAAACTGATTTCAGGAGGTAGACTGGAATTGCATTGAAAGCATAGGAAAAGAGGCAGAACGTCCACAATGATGCACTTGGCCAAAAAGGGCGTATGCGTTTTTTCCTGAATATATTCAGGAAAAAACGCATACGCCCTTTTTGGCCAACCAAGCAAGCTTGCAAAGGAAATCTGCACTACAATGAAGTCTCACTTCCCCCCGGTCAAAAGGGCCATCTGAAAAACGTGTAAAATCCAGAAAGGCAGGACAGGCCATGGAGAACTGGGAGCCTTGTTATGCTGATGGGCGGGATGTAAATTGCCAACAGACACTCGGGAGAAGTGTATGGTGTTTCCTGAAACATCTAAAAAACAAAGCAACAGAGCCTAGGGCACTTCCACTTATGGTCCTATAGCTTAGGGAAATTAAAATCAAAAAGATACAGCCACCCCAATGTTTGGGACGCCTCTGTTTACAAGAACCTCGTTTACCGTACAAGTTCAATATCACAGAAAGTGAAAAATGGATAAAGAACTTGTGGTACTTACGTACAATGCAGTATCACTCAGCAGTGAAATCTATGTCATCAGGCCCGTAGCAGCACAATGAGTGGATTCAGGTACGATGATTCTAACTGAAATAAGTCACACAGAAAAAGAAACATCATAAGATATCAGTAATACACGGAATGTAAACTTGGCTACACAGGAACTGAATTACAGAACAGAACAGGGTCTCAAATTTAGAAAACCAACTTATGCTTGTTTAAGGGTAAAGGTGAGTTGGGGTGCTGCATAAAACCAGAGATTGAAATGAGCACAGATAAAGTTCCTTAAGCCAAATATGGAATAGACAAGAGTTACTCCTGGCTCAACAAAATGGACTCAACACCGCATATTAAACGCCTAAGAATGTACCTGACTCTTAAGTATCTTAAAACCTATGGATTGCTATGTCTCTGAAAGAGAATCAAGCATGTGTACAGGGACATAAACAAAGCAGTGATAGGATTGGAGAGGTTCGGTGAGCAAATGAAGACCCTTTGAAGTCATATTGCATGGTACCCATTCCACGGGTTTCAACTACCCAGGTTTAAGGTATTCCTCCTTCAGCTAAAACATGCATGTGGAACCTAGAGTATGATCAACCATGTGATCGGGAGACGTGTTCAAATATGTCTCAGTTTTCGTACCCTGGTACTCGGGTGCAACATTCCAGACGCTTTACTAACACTCTCCCGACTTGGAGAGTCAGTCCCTTTAACCTCCTGTTTGGCCCAGTTTGCAATTTCTGCGGAAGATGAACAGGAATAGCGAGAACCAATGAGAGACTAGCTGGGGGTGTCTGGACGGGCAAATTTAACTCTCATTTCCCACCAGGAAGAGGAAATAACCAAAGGCTCAGCGTGCCGTGCCGGAACCAGATTAGGGCCTGAAGCCATCCTACGGTGTTGCGGCCAGCTCACAAGAAAACGAGTTGAAGAAAGGAGCTCAGGGGCACTGTAATTCAGAAACCTGCAGAGTTATAAATGACAACTATCGTCCAAAAATATACTGAAGTAAGGCTGCCAAGAGGACTTGAAAGCGGGGCAGAATTGCAGGAAACCGATTTCAGGAGGTACACTGGAATTGCATTGAAAGCATAGGAAAAGAGGCAGAACGTCCACAATGATGCACTTGGCCAAAAAGGGCGTATGCATTTTTTCCTGAATATATTCAGGAAAAAACGCATACGCCCTTTTTGGCCAACCAAGCAAGCTTGCAAAGGAAATCTGCACTACAATGAAGTCTCACTTCCCCCCGATCAAAAGGGCCTTCTGAAAAAAGTGTAAAATCCAGAAACGCAGAACAGGCCATGGAGAACTGGGAGCCTTGTTATGCTGATGGGCGGGATGTAAATTGCCAACAGACACTCGGGAGAAGTGTATGGTGTTTCCTGAAACATCTAAAAAACAAAGCAACAGAGCCTAGGGCACTTCCACTTATTGCCCTATAGCTTAGGGAAATTAAAATCAAAACGACACAGCCACCCCAAAGTTTGGGACGCCTCTGTTTACAAGAACCTCGTTTACCGTACAAGTTCAATATCACAGAAAGTGAAAAATGGATAAAGAACTTGTGGTACTTACGTACAATGCAGTATCACTCAGCAGTGAAATCTATGTCATCAGGCCCGTAGCAGCACAATGAGTGGATTCAGGTACGATGATTCTAACTGAAATAAGTCACACAGAAAAAGAAACATCATAAGATATCAGTAATACACGGAATGTAAACTTGGCTACACAGGAACTGAATTACAGAACAGAACAGGGTCTCAAATTTAGAAAACCAACTTATGCTTGTTTAAGGGTAAAGGTGAGTTGGGGTGCTGCATAAAACCAGAGATTGAAATGAGCACAGATAAAGTTCCTTAAGCCAAATATGGAATAGACAAGAGCTACTCCTTGCTCAACGAAAGGGCTCAACACCGCATATTAAACGCCTAAGAATGTACCTGACTCGTAAGTATCTTAAAACCTATGGATTGCTATGTCTCTGAAAGACAATCAAGCATGTGTACAGGGACATAAACGCAGCAGTGATAGGATTGGAGAGGTTCGGTGAGCAAATGAAGACCCTTTGAAGTCATATTGCATGGTACCCATTCCACGGGTTTCAACTACCCAGGTTTAAGGTATTCTTCCTTCAGCTAAAACAGGCATGTGGAACCTAGAGTATGATCAACCATGTGATCGGGAGACGTGTTCAAATATGTCTCAGTTTTCGTACCCTGGTACTCGGGTGCAACATTCCAGACGCTTTACTAACACTCTCCCGACTTGGAGAGTCAGTCCCTTTAACCTCCTGTTTGGCCCAGTTTGCAATTTCTGCGGAAGATGAACAGGAATAGCGAGAACCAATGAGAGACTAGCTGGAGGTGTCTGGACGGGCAAATTTAACTCTCATTTCCCACCAGGAAGAGGAAATAACCAAAGGCTCAGCGTGCCGTGCCGGAACCAGATTAGGGCCTGAAGCCATCCTGCGGTGTTGCGGCCAGCTCATAAGAAAAGGAGTTGAAGAAAGGAGCTCAGGGGCACTGTAATTCACAAACCTGCAGAGTTATAAATGACAACTATCGTCCAAAAATATACTGAAGTAAGGCTGCCAAGAGGACTTGAAAGCGGGGCAGAATTGCAGGAAACTGATTTCAGGAGGTAGACTGGAATTGCATTGAAAGCATAGGAAAAGAGGCAGAACGTCCACAATGATGCACTTGGCCAAAAAGGGCGTATGCGTTTTTTCCTGAATATATTCAGGAAAAAACACATACGCCCTTTTTGGCCAACCAAGCAAGCTTGCAAAGGAAATCTGCACTACAATGAAGTCTCACTTCCCCCCGGTCAAAAGGGCCATCTGAAAAAAGTGTAAAATCCAGAAAGGCAGGACAGGCCATGGAGAACTGGGAGCCTTGTTATGCTGATGGGCGGGATGTAAATTGCCAACAGACACTCGGGAGAAGTGTATGGTGTTTCCTGAAACATCTAAAAAACAAAGCAACAGAGCCTAGGGCACTTCCACTTATGGTCCTATAGCTTAGGGAAATTAAAATCAAAAAGATACAGCCACCCCAATGTTTGGGACGCCTCTGTTTACAAGAACCTCGTTTACCGTACAAGTTCAATATCACAGAAAGTGAAAAATGGATAAAGAAATTGTGGTACTTACGTACAATGCAGTATCACTCAGCAGTGAAATCTATGTCATCAGGCCCGTAGCAGCACAATGAGTGGATTCAGGTACGATGATTCTAACTGAAATAAGTCACACAGAAAAAGAAACATCATAAGATATCAGTAATACACGGAATGTAAACTTGGCTACACAGGAACTGAATTACAGAACAGAACAGTGTCTCAAATTTAGAAAACCAACTTATGCTTGTTTAAGGGTAAAGGTGAGTTGGGGTGCTGCATAAAACCAGAGATTGAAATGAGCACAGATAAAGTTCCTTAAGCCAAATATGGAATAGACAAGAGTTACTCCTGGCTCAACGAAATGGACTCAACACCGCATATTAAACGCCTAAGAATGTACCTGACTCTTAAGTATCTTAAAACCTATGGATTGCTATGTCTCCGAAAGAGAATCAAGCATGTGTACAGGGACATAAACGCAGCAGTGATAGGATTGGAGAGGTTCGGTGAGCAAATGAAGACCCTTTGAAGTCATATTGCATGGTACCCATTCCACGGGTTTCAACTACCCAGGTTTAAGGTATTCTTCCTTCAGCTAAAACATGCATGTGGAACCTAGAGTATGATCAACCATGTGATCGGGAGACGTGTTCAAATATGTCTCAGTTTTCGTACCCTGGTACTCGGGTGCAACATTCCAGATGCTTTACTAACACTCTCCCGACTTGGAGAGTCAGTCCCTTTAACCTCCTGTTTGGCCCAGTTTGCAATTTCTGCGGAAGATGAACAGGAATAGCGAGAACCAATGAGAGACTAGCTGGAGGTGTCTGGACGGGCAAATTTAACTCTCATTTCCCACCAGGAAGAGGAAATAACCAAAGGCTCAGCGTGCCATGCCGGAACCAGATTAGGGCCTGAAGCCATCCTGCGGTGTTGCAGCCAGGTCACAAGAAAGCGAGTTGAAGAAAGGAGCTCAGGGGCACTGTAATTCACAAACCTGCAGAGTTATAAATGACAGCTATCGTCCAAAAATATACTGAAGTAAGGCTGCCAAGAGGACTTGAAAGCGGGGCAGAATTGCAGGAAACCGATTTCAAGAGGTAGACTGGAATTGCATTGAAAGCATAGGAAAAGAGGCAGAACGTCCACAATGATGCACTTGGCCAAAAAGGGCGTATGCGTTTTTTCCTGAATATATTCAGGAAAAAACGCATACGCCCTTTTTGGCCAACCAAGCAAGCTTGCAAAGGAAATCTGCACTACAATGAAGTCTCACTTCCCCCCGGTCAAAAGGGCCATCTGAAAAAAGTGTAAAATCCAGAAAGGCAGGACAGGCCATGGAGAACTGGGAGCCTTGTTATGCTGATGGGCGGGATGTAAATTGCCAACAGACACTCGGGAGAAGTGTATGGTGTTTCCTGAAACATCTAAAAAACAAAGCAACAGAGCCTAGGGCACTTCCACTTATGGTCCTATAGCTTAGGGAAATTAAAATCAAAAAGATACAGCCACCCCAATGTTTGGGACGCCTCTGTTTACAAGAACCTCGTTTACCGTACAAGTTCAATATCACAGAAAGTGAAAAATGGATAAAGAACTTGTGGTACTTACGTACAATGCAGTATCACTCAGCAGTGAAATCTATGTCATCAGGCCCGTAGCAGCACAATGAGTGGATTCAGGTACGATGATTCTAACTGAAATAAGTCACACAGAAAAAGAAACATCATAAGATATCACTAATACACGGAATGTAAACTTGGCTACACAGGAACTGAATTACAGAACAGAACAGGGTCTCAAATTTAGAAAACCAACTTATGCTTGTTTAAGGGGAAAGGTGAGTTGGGGTGCTGCATAAAACCAGAGATTGAAATGAGCACAGATAAAGTTCCTTAAGCCAAATATGGAATAGACAAGAGCTACTCCTTGCTCAACGAAATGGGCTCAACACCGCATATTAAACGCCTAAGAATGTACCTGACTCTTAAGTATCTTAAAACCTATGGATTGCTATGTCTCCGAAAGAGAATCAAGCATGTGTACAGGGACATAAACAAAGCAGTGATAGGATTGGAGAGGTTCGGTGAGCAAATGAAGACCCTTTGAAGTCATATTGCATGGTACCCATTCCACGGGTTTCAACTACCCAGGTTTAAGGTATTCCTCCTTCAGCTAAAACATGCATGTGGAACCTAGAGTATGATCAACCATGTGATCGGGAGACGTGTTCAAATATGTCTCAGTTTTCGTACCCTGGTACTCGGGTGCAACATTCCAGACGCTTTACTAACACTCTCCCGACTTGGAGAGTCAGTCCCTTTAACCTCCTGTTTGGCCCAGTTTGCAATTTCTGCGGAAGATGAACAGGAATAGCGAGAACCAATGAGAGACTAGCTGGAGGTGTCTGGACGGGCAAATTTAACTCTCATTTCCCACCAGGAAGAGGAAATAACCAAAGGCTCAGCGTGCCGTGCCGGAACCAGATTAGGGCCTGAAGCCATCCTGCGGTGTTGCGGCCAGCTCACAAGAAAACGAGTTGAAGAAAGGAGCTCAGGGGCACTGTAATTCACAAACCTGCAGAGTTATAAATGACAACTATCGTCCAAAAATATACTGAAGTAAGGCTGCCAAGAGGACTTGAAAGCGGGGCAGAATTGCAGGAAACCGATTTCAGGAGGTAGACTGGAATTGCATTGAAAGCATAGGAAAAGAGGCAGAACGTCCACAATGATGCACTTGGCCAAAAAGGGCGTATGTGTTTTTTCCTGAATATATTCAGGAAAAAACGCATACGCCCTTTTTGGCCAACCAAGCAAGCTTGCAAAGGAAATCTGCACTACAATGAAGTCTCACTTCCCCCCGGTCAAAAGGGCCATCTGAAAAAAGTGTAAAATCAAGAAACGCAGAACAGGCCATGGAGAACTGGGAGCTTTGTTATGCTGATGGGCGGGATGTCAATTGCCAACAGACACTCGGGAGAAGTGTATGGTGTTTCCTGAAACATCTAAAAAACAAAGCAACAGAGCCTAGGGCACTTCCACTTATGGTCCTATAGCTTAGGGAAATTAAAATCAAAAAGATACAGCCACCCCAATGTTTGGGACGCCTCTGTTTTCAAGAACCTCGTTTACCGTACAAGTTCAATATCAGAGAAAGTGAAAAATGCATAAAGAACTTGTGGTACTTACGTACAATGCAGTATCACTCAGCAGTGAAATCTAAGTCATCAGGCCCGTAGCAGCACAATGAGTGGATTCAGGTACGATGATTCTAACTGAAATAAGTCACACAGAAAAAGAAACATGATAAGATATCAGTAATACACGGAATGTAAACTTGGCTACACAGGAACTGAATTACAGAACAGAACAGGGTCTCAAATTTAGAAAACCAACTTATGCTTGCTTAAGGGTAAAGGTGAGTTGGGGTGCTGCATAAAACCAGAGATTGAAATGAGCACAGATAAAGTTCCTTAAGCCAAATATGGAATAGACAAGAGCTACTCCTTGCTCAACGAAATGGACTCAACACCACATATTAAACGCCTAAGAATGTACCTGACTCTTAAGTATCTTAAAACCTATGCATTGCTATGTCTCCGAAAGAGAATCAAGCATGTGTACAGGGACATAAACGCAGCAGTGATAGGATTGGAGAGTTTCGGTGAGCAAATGAAGACCCTTTGAAGTCATATTGCATGGTACCCATTCCACGGGTCTCAACTCTCCAGGTTTAAGGTATTCTTCCTTCAGCTAAAACATGCATGTGGAACCCAGAGTATGATCAATCGTGTGAACGGGAGACGTGTTCAAATATGTCTCAGTTTTCCTCCCCTGGTACTCGGGTGCAACATTCCAGACGCTTTACTAACACTCTCCCCACTTGGAGAGTCAGCGCCTTTAACCTCCTGTTTGGCCCAGTTTGCAATTTCTGCGGAAGATGAACAGGAATAGCGAGAACCAATGAGAGACTAGCTGGAGGTGTCTGGACGGGCAAATTTAACTCTCATTTCCCACCAGGAAGAGGAAATAACCAAAGGCTCAGCGTGCCGTGCCGGAACCAGAATAGGGCCTGAAGCCATCCTGCGGTGTTGCGGCCAGCTCACAAGAAAGCAAGTTGAAGAAAGGAGCTCAGGGGCACTGTAATTCACAAACCTGCAGAGTTATAAATGACAGCTATCGTCCAAAAATATACTGAAGTAAGGCTGCCAAGAGGACTTGAAAGCGGGGCAGAATTGCAGGAAACCGATTTCAGGAGGTACACTGGAATTGCATTGAAAGCATAGGAAAAGAGGCAGAACGTCCACAATGATGCACTTGGCCAAAAAGGGCGTATGCGTTTTTTCCTGAATATATTCAGGAAAAAACGCATACGCCCTTTTTGGCCAACCAAGCAAACTTGCAAAGGAAATCTGCACTACAATGAAGTCTCACTTCCCCCCGGTCAAAAGGGCCATCTGAAAAAGGTGTAAAATCCAGAAAGGCAGGACAGGCCATGGAGAACTGGGAGCCTTGTTATGCTGATGGGCGGGATGTAAATTGCCAACAGACACTTGGGAGAAGTGTATGGTGTTTCCTGAAACATCTAAGAAACAAAGCAACAGAGCCTAGGGCACTTTCACTTATGGTCCTATAGCTTAGGGAAATTAAAATCAAAAAGACACAGCTACCCCAAAGTTTGGGACGCCTCTGTTTACAAGAACCTCGTTTACCGTACAAGTTCAATATCACAGAAAGTGAAAAATGGATAAAGAACTTGTGGTACTTACGTACAATGCAGTATCACTCAGCAATGAAATCTATGTCATCAGGCCCGTAGCAGCATAATGAGTGGATTCAGGTATGATGATTCTAACTGAAATAAGTCACACAGAAAAAGAAACATCATAAGATATCACTAATACACGGAATGTAAACTTGGCTACACAGGAACTGAATTCCAAAACACAACAGTGTCTCAAATTTAGAAAACCAACTTATGCTTGCTTAAGGGGAAAGGTGAGTTGGGGTGCTGCATAAAACCAGAGATTGAAATGAGCACAGATAAAGTTCCTGAAGCCAAATATGGAATAGAAAAGAGCTACTCCTTGCTCAACGAAATGGACTCAACACCCCATATTAAACGCCTAAGAATGTACCTTACTAGTAAGTATCTTAAAACTTATGGATTGCTATGTCTCCGAAAGAGAATCAAGCATGTGTACAGGGACATAAACGCAGCAGTGATAGGATTGGAGAGGTTCGGTGAGCAAATGAAGACCCTTTGAAGTCATATTGCATGGTACCCATTCCACGGGTTTCAACTACCCAGGTTTAAGGTATTCTTCCTTCAGCTAAAACATGCATGTGGAACCTAGAGTATGATCAACCATGTGATCGGGAGACGTGTTCAAATATGTCTCAGTTTTCGTACCCTGGTACTCGGGTGCAACATTCCAGACGCTTTACTAACACTCTCCCGACTTGGAGAGTCAGTCCCTTTAACCTCCTGTTTGGCCCAGTTTGCAATTTCTGCGGAAGATGAACAGGAATAGCGAGAACCAATGAGAGACTAGCTGGAGGTGTCTGGACGGGCAAATTTAACTCTCATTTCCCACCAGGAAGAGGAAATAACCAAAGGCTCAGCGTGCCATGCCGGAACAAGATTAGGGCCTGAAGCCATCCTGCGGTGTTGAGGCCAGGTCACAAGAAAGCGAGTTGAAGAAAGGGGCTCAGGGGCACTGTAATTCACAAACCTGCAGAGTTATAAATGACAGCTATCGTCCAAAAATATACTGAAGTAAGGCTGCCAAGAGGACTTGAAAGCGGGGCAGAATTGCAGGAAACCGATTTCAGGAGGTAGACTGGAATTGCATTGAAAGCATAGGAAAAGAGGCAGAACGTCCACAATGATGCACTTGGCCAAAAAGGGCGTATGCGTTTTTTCCTGAATATATTCAGGAAGAAACGCATACGCCCTTTTTGGCCAACCAAGCAAACTTGCAAAGGAAATCTGCACTACAATGAAGTCTCACTTCCCCCCGGTCAAAAGGGCCATCTGAAAAAAGTGTAAAATGCAGAAAGGCAGGACAGGCCATGGAGAACTGGGAGCCTTGTTATGATGATGGGCGGGATGTAAATTGCCAACAGACACTCGGGAGAAGTGTATGGTGTTTCCTGAAACGTCTAAAAAACAAAGCAACAGAGCCTAGGGCACTTCCACTTATGGTCCTATAGCTTAGGGAAATTAAAATCAAAAAGATACAGCCACCCCAATGTTTGGGACGCCTCTGTTTACAAGAACCTCGTTTACCGTACAAGTTCAATATCACAGAAAGTGAAAAATGGATAAAGAACTTGTGGTACTTACGTACAATGCAGTATCACTCAGCAGTGAAATCTATGTCATCAGGCCCGTAGCAGCACAATGAGTGGATTCAGGTACGATGATTCTAACTGAAATAAGTCACACAGAAAAAGAAACATCATAAGATATCAGTAATACACGGAATGTAAACTTGGCTACACAGGAACTGAATTACAGAACAGAACAGGGTCTCAAATTTAGAAAACCAACTTATGCTTGTTTAAGGGTAAAGGTGAGTTGGGGTGCTGCATAAAACCAGAGATTGAAATGAGCACAGATAAAGTTCCTTAAGCCAAATATGGAATAGACAAGAGCTACTCCTTGCTCAACGAAATGGACTCAACACCGCATATTAAACGCCTAAGAATGTACCTGACTCTTAAGTATCTTAAAACCTATGGATTGCTATGTCTCCGAAAGAGAATCAAGCATGTGTACAGGGACATAAACAAAGCAGTGATAGGATTGGAGAGGTTCGGTGAGCAAATGAAGACCCTTTGAAGTCATATTGCATGGTACCCATTCCACGGGTTTCAACTACCCAGGTTTAAGGTATTCCTCCTTCAGCTAAAACATTCATGTGGAACCTAGAGTATGATCAACCATGTGATCGGGAGACGTGTTCAAATATGTCTCAGTTTTCGTACCCTGGTACTCGGGTGCAACATTCCAGACGCTTTACTAACACTCTCCCGACTTGGAGAGTCAGTCCCTTTAACCTCCTGTTTGGCCCAGTTTGCAATTTCTGCGGAAGATGAACAGGAATAGCGAGAACCAATGAGAGACTAGCTGGAGGTGTCTGGACGGGCAAATTTAACTCTCATTTCCCACCAGGAAGAGGAAATAACCAAAGGCTCAGCGTGCCGTGCCGGAACCAGATTAGGGCCTGAAGCCATCCTGCGGTGTTGCGGCCAGCTCACAAGAAAACGAGTTGAAGAAAGGAGCTCAGGGGCACTGTAATTCACAAACCTGCAGAGTTATAAATGACAACTATCGTCCAAAAATATACTGAAGTAAGGCTGCCAAGAGGACTTGAAAGCGGGGCAGAATTGCAGGAAACCGATTTCAGGAGGTAGACTGGAATTGCATTGAAAGCATAGGAAAAGAGGCAGAACGTCCACAATGATGCACTTGGCCAAAAAGGGCGTATGTGTTTTTTCCTGAATATATTCAGGAAAAAACGCATACGCCCTTTTTGGCCAACCAAGCAAGCTTGCAAAGGAAATCTGCACTACAATGAAGTCTCACTTCCCCCCGGTCAAAAGGGCCATCTGAAAAAAGTGTAAAATCAAAAAACGCAGAACAGGCCATGGAGAACAGGGAGCTTTGTTATGCTGATGGGCGGGATGTCAATTGCCAACAGACACTCAGGAGAAGTGTATGGTGTTTCCTGAAACATCTAAGAAACAAAGCAACAGAGCCTAGGGCACTTCCACTTATGGTCCTATAGCTTAGGGAAATTAAAATCAAAAAGATACAGCCACCCCAATGTTTGGGACGCCTCTGTTTACAAGAACCTCGTTTACCGTACAAGTTCAATATCACAGAAAGTGAAAAATGGATAAAGAACTTGTGGTACTTACGTACAATGCAGTATCACTCAGCAGTGAAATCTAAGTCATCAGGCCCGTAGCAGCACAATGAGTGGATTCAGGTACGATGATTCTAACTGAAATAAGTCACACAGAAAAAGAAACATCATAAGATATCAGTAATACATGGAATGTAAACTTGGCTACTCAGGAACTGAATTACAGAACAGAACAGGGTCTCAAATTTAGAAAACCAACTTATGCTTGCTTAAGGGTAAAGGTGAGTTGGGGTGCTGCATAAAACCAGAGATTGAAATGAGCACAGATAAAGTTCCTTAAGCCAAATATGGAATAGACAAGAGCTACTCCTTGCTCAACGAAATGGACTCAACACCACATATTAAACGCCTAAGAATGTACCTGACTCTTAAGTATCTTAAAACCTATGGATTGCTATGTCTCCGAAAGAGAATCAAGCATGTGTACAGGGACATAAACGCAGCAGTGATAGGATTGGAGAGGTTCGGTGAGCAAATGAAGACCCTTTGAAGTCATATTGCATGGTACCCAATCCACGGGTCTCAACTCTCCAGGTTTAAGGTATTATTCCTTCAGCTAAAACATGCATGTGGAACCCAGAGTATGATCAATCGTGTGAACGGGAGACGTGTTCAAATATGTCTCAGTTTTCCTCCCCTGGTACTCGGGTGCAACATTCCAGACGCTTTACTAACACTCTCCCGACTTGGAGAGTCAGCGCCTTTAACCTCCTGTTTGGCCCAGTTTGCAATTTCTGCGGAAGATGAACAGGAATAGCGAGAACCAATGAGAGACTAGCTGGAGGTGTCTGGACGGGCAAATTTAACTCTCATTTCCCACCAGGAAGAGGAAATAACCAAAGGCTCAGCGTGCCGTGCCGGAACCAGAATAGGGCCTGAAGCCATCCTGCGGTGTTGCGGCCAGCTCACAAGAAAGCAAGTTGAAGAAAGGAGCTCAGGGGCACTGTAATTCACAAAACTGCAGAGTTATAAATGACAGCTATCGTCCAAAAATATACTGAAGTAAGGCTGCCAAGAGGACTTGAAAGCGGGGCAGAATTGCAGGAAACCGATTTCAGGAGGTAGACTGGAATTGCATTGAAAGCATAGGAAAAGAGGCAGAACGTCCACAATGATGCACTTGGCCAAAAAGGGCGTATGCGTTTTTTCCTGAATATATTCAGGAAAAAACGCATACGCCCTTTTTGGCCAACCAAGCAAACTTGCAAAGGAAATCTGCACTACAATGAAGTCTCACTTCCCCCCGGTCAAAAGGGCCATCTGAAAAAGGTGTAAAATCCAGAAAGGCAGGACAGGCCATGGAGAACTGGGAGCCTTGTTATGCTGATGGGCGGGATGTAAATTGCCAACAGACACTTGGGAGAAGTGTATGGTGTTTCCTGAAACATCTAAGAAACAAAGCAACAGAGCCTAGGGCACTTTCACTTATGGTCCTATAGCTTAGGGAAATTAAAATCAAAAAGACACAGCTACCCCAAAGTTTGGGACGCCTCTGTTTACAAGAACCTCGTTTACCGTACAAGTTCAATATCACAGAAAGTGAAAAATGGATAAAGAACTTGTGGTACTTACGTACAATGCAGTATCACTCAGCAATGAAATCTATGTCATCAGGCCCGTAGCAGCATAATGAGTGGATTCAGGTATGATGATTCTAACTGAAATAAGTCACACAGAAAAAGAAACATCATAAGATATCACTAATACACGGAATGTAAACTTGGCTACACAGGAACTGAATTCCAAAACACAACAGGGTCTCAAATTTAGAAAACCAACTTATGCTTGCTTAAGGGGAAAGGTGAGTTGGGGTGCTGCATAAAACCAGAGATTGAAATGAGCACAGATAAAGTTCCTTAAGCCAAATATGGAATAGAAAAGAGCTACTCCTTGCTCAACGAAATGGACTCAACACCCCATATTAAACGCCTAAGAATGTACCTTACTAGTAAGTATCTTAAAACCTATGGATTGCTATGTCTCCAAAAGAGAATCAAGCGTGTGTACAGGGGCATAAACGCAGCAGTGATAGGATTGGAGAGGTTCGGTGAGCAAATGAAGACCCTTTGAAGTCATATTGCATGGTACCCATTCCACGGGTTTCAACTACCCACGTTTAAGGTATTCTTCCTTCAGCTAAAACATGCATGTGGAACCCAGAGTATGATCAACCGTGTGATCGGGAGACCTGTTCAAATATGTCTCAGTTTTCGTACCCTGGTACACGGGTGCAACATTCCAGACGCTTTACTAACACTCTCCCGACTTGGAGAGTCAGTCCCTTTAACCTCCTGTTTGGCCCAGTTTGCAATTTCTGCGGAAGATGAACAGGAATAGCAAGAACCAATGAGAGACTAGCTGGAGGTCTCTGGACGGGCAAATTTAACTCTCATTTCCCACCAGGAAGAGGAATTAACCAAAGGCTCGGCGTGCCGTGCCGGAACCAGATTAGGGCCTGAAGCCATCCTGCGGTGTTGCGGCCAGCTCACAAGAAAGCGAGTTGAAGAAAGGAGCTCAGGGGCACTGTAATTCACAAACCTGCAGAGTTATAAATGACAATTATCGTCCAAAAATATACTGAAGTAAGGCTGCCAAGAGGACTTGAAAGCGGGGCAGAATTGCAGGAAACCGATTTCAGGAGGTACACTGGAATTGCATTGAAAGCATAGGAAAAGAGGCAGAACGTTCACAATGATGCACTTGGCCAAAAAGGACGTATGCGTTTTTTCCTGAATATATTCAGGAAAAAACGCATACGCCCTTTTTGGCCAACCAAGCAAACTTGCAAAGGAAATCTGCACTACAATGAAGTCTCACTTCCCCCCAGTCAAAAGGGCCATCTGAAAAAAGTGTAAAATCCAGAAAGGCAGGACAGGCCATGGAGAACTGGGAGCCTTGTTATGCTGATGGGCGGGATGTAAATTGCCAACAGCCACTCGGGAGAAGTGTATGGTGTTTCCTGAAACATCTGAAAAACAAAGCAACAGAGCCTAGGGCACTTCCACTTATGGCCCTATAGCTTAGGGAAATTAAAATCAAAACGACACAGCCACCCCAAAGTTTGGGACGCCTCTGTTTACAAGAACCTCGTTTACCGTACAAGTTCAATATCAGAGAAAGTGAAAAATGGATAAAGAACTTGTGGTACTTACGTACAATGCAGTATCACTCAGCAGTGAAATCTATGTCATCAGGCCCGTAGCAGCACAATGAGTGGATTCAGGTACGATGATTCTAACTGAAATAAGTCACACAGAAAAAGAAACATCATAAGATATCAGTAATACACGGAATGTAAACTTGGCTACACAGGAACTGAATTACAGAACAGAACAGGGTCTCAAATTTAGAAAACCAACTTATGCTTGTTTAAGGGTAAAGGTGAGTTGGGGTGCTGCATAAAACCAGAGATTGAAATGAGCACAGATAAAGTTCCTTAAGCCAAATATGGAATAGACAAGAGCTACTCCTTGCTCAACGAAATGGACTCAACACCGCATATTAAACGCCTAAGAATGTACCTGACTCTTAAGTATCTTAAAACTTATGGATTGCTATGTCTCCGAAAGAGAATCAAGCATGTGTACAGGGACATAAACGCAGCAGTGATAGGATTGGAGAGGTTCGGTGAGCAAATGAAGACCCTTTGAAGTCATATTGCATGGTACCCATTCCACGGGTTTCAACTACCCAGGTTTAAGGTATTCTTCCTTCAGCTAAAACATGCATGTGGAACCTAGAGTATGATCAACCATGTGATCGGGAGACGTGTTCAAATATGTCTCAGTTTTCGTACCCTGGTACTCGGGTGCAACATTCCAGACGCTTTACTAACACTCTCCCAACTTGGAGAGTCAGTCCCTTTAACCTCCTGTTTGGCCCAGTTTGCAATTTCTGCGGAAGATGAACAGGAATAGCGAGAACCAATGAGAGACTAGCTGGAGGTGTCTGGACGGGCAAATTTAACTCTCATTTCCCACCAGGAAGAGGAAATAACCAAAGGCTCAGCGTGCCATGCCGGAACAAGATTAGGGCCTGAAGCCATCCTGCGGTGTTGAGGCCAGGTCACAAGAAAGCGAGTTGAAGAAAGGGGCTCAGGGGCACTGTAATTCACAAACCTGCAGAGTTATAAATGACAGCTATCGTCCAAAAATATACTGAAGTAAGGCTGCCAAGAGGACTTGAAAGCGGGGCAGAATTGCAGGAAACCGATTTCAGGAGGTAGACTGGAATTGCATTAAAAGCATAGGAAAAGAGGCAGAACGTCCACAATGATGCACTTGGCCGAAAAGGGCGTATGCGTTTTTTCCTGAATATATTCAGGAAGAAACGCATACGCCCTTTTTGGCCAACCAAGCAAACTTGCAAAGGAAATCTGCACTACAATGAAGTCTCACTTCCCCCCGGTCAAAAGGGCCATCTGAAAAAAGTGTAAAATGCAGAAAGGCAGGACAGGCCATGGAGAACTGGGAGCCTTGTTATGATGATGGGCGGGATGTAAATTGCCAACAGACACTCGGGAGAAGTGTATGGTGTTTCCTGAAACATCTAAAAAACAAAGCAACAGAGCCTAGGGCACTTCCACTTATGGTCCTATAGCTTAGGGAAATTAAAATCAAAAAGATACAGCCACCCCAATGTTTGGGACGCCTCTGTTTACAAGAACCTCGTTTACCGTACAAGTTCAATATCACAGAAAGTGAAAAATGGATAAAGAACTTGTGGTACTTACGTACAATGCAGTATCACTCAGCAGTGAAATCTATGTCATCAGGCCCGTAGCAGCACAATGAGTGGATTCAGGTACGATGATTCTAACTGAAATAAGTCACACAGAAAAAGAAACATCATAAGATATCAGTAATACACGGAATGTAAACTTGGCTACACAGGAACTGAATTACAGAACAGAACAGGGTCTCAAATTTAGAAAACCAACTTATGCTTGTTTAAGGGTAAAGGTGAGTTGGGGTGCTGCATAAAACCAGAGATTGAAATGAGCACAGATAAAGTTCCTTAAGCCAAATATGGAATAGACAAGAGCTACTCCTTGCTCAATGAAATGGACTCAACACCGCATATTAAACGCCTAAGAATGTACCTGACTCTTAAGTATCTTAAAACCTATGGATTGCTATGTCTCTGAAAGAGAATCAAGCATGTGTACAGGGACATAAACAAAGCAGTGATAGGATTGGAGAGGTTCGGTGAGCAAATGAAGACCCTTTGAAGTCATATTGCATGGTACCCATTCCACGGGTTTCAACTACCCAGGTTTAAGGTATTCCTCCTTCAGCTAAAACATGCATGTGGAACCTAGAGTATGATCAACCATATAATCGGGAGACGTGTTCAAATATGTCTCAGTTTTCGTACCCTGGTACTCGGGTGCAACATTCCAGACGCTTTACTAACACTCTCCCGACTTGGAGAGTCAGTCCCTTTAACCTCCTGTTTGGCCCAGTTTGCAATTTCTGCGGAAGATGAACAGGAATAGCGAGAACCAATGAGAGACTAGCTGGAGGTGTCTGGACGGGCAAATTTAACTCTCATTTCCCACCAGGAAGAGGAAATAACCAAAGGCTCAGCGTGCCGTGCCGGAACCAGATTAGGGCCTGAAGCCATCCTGCGGTGTTGCGGCCAGCTCACAAGAAAACGAGTTGAAGAAAGGAGCTCAGGGGCACTGTAATTCACAAACCTGCAGAGTTATAAATGACAACTATCGTCCAAAAATATACTGAAGTAAGGCTGCCAAGAGGACTTGAAAGCGGGGCAGAATTGCAGGAAACCGATTTCAGGAGGTAGACTGGAATTGCATTGAAAGCATAGGAAAAGAGGCAGAACGTCCACAATGATGCACTTGGCCAAAAAGGGCGTATGCGTTTTTTCCTGAATATATTCAGGAAAAAACGCATACGCCCTTTTTGGCCAACCAAGCAAGCTTGCAAAGGAAATCTGCACTACAATGAAGTCTCACTTCCCCCCGGTCAAAAGGGCCATCTGAAAAAAGTGTAAAATCAAGAAACGCAGAACAGGCCATGGAGAACTGGGAGCTTTGTTATGCTGATGGGCGGGATGTCAATTGCCAACAGACACTCGGGAGAAGTGTATGGTGTTTCCTGAAACGTCTAAAAAACAAAGCAACAGAGCCTAGGGCACTTCCACTTATGGTCCTATAGCTTAGGGAAATTAAAATCAAAAAGATACAGCCACCCCAATGTTTGGGACGCCTCTGTTTACAAGAACCTCGTTTACCGTACAAGTTCAATATCACAGAAAGTGAAAAATGGATAAAGAACTTGTGGTACTTACGTACAATGCAGTATCACTCAGCAGTGAAATCTAAGTCATCAGGCCCGTAGCAGCACAATGAGTGGATTCAGGTACGATGATTCTAACTGAAATAAGTCACACAGAAAAAGAAACATCATAAGATATCAGTAATACACGGAATGTAAACTTGGCTACACAGGAACTGAATTACAGAACAGAACAGGGTCTCAAATTTAGAAAACCAACTTATGCTTGCTTAAGGGTAAAGGTGAGTTGGGGTGCTGCATAAAACCAGAGATTGAAATGAGCACAGATAAAGTTCCTTAAGCCAAATATGGAATAGACAAGAGCTACTCCTTGCTCAACGAAATGGACTCAACACCACATATTAAACACCTAAGAATGTACCTGACTCTTAAGTATCTTAAAACCTATGGATTGCTATGTCTCCGAAAGAGAATCAAGCATGTGTACAGGGACATAAACGCAGCAGTGATAGGATTGGAGAGGTTCGGTGAGCAAATGAAGACCCTTTGAAGTCATATTGCATGGTACCCATTCCACGGGTCTCAACTCTCCAGGTTTAAGGTATTCTTCCTTCAGCTAAAACATGCATGTGGAACCCAGAGTATGATCAATCGTGTGAACGGGAGACGTGTTCAAATATGTCTCAGTTTTCCTCCCCTGGTACTCGGGTGCAACATTCCAGACGCTTTACTAACACTCTCCCCACTTGGATAGTCAGCGCCTTTAACCTCCTGTTTGGCCCAGTTTGCAATTTCTGCGGAAGATGAACAGGAATAGGGAGAACCAATGAGAGACTAGCTGGAGGTGTCTGGACGGGCAAATTTAACTCTCATTTCCCACCAGGAAGAGGAAATAACCAAAGGCTCAGCGTGCCGTGCCGGAACCAGAATAGGGCCTGAAGCCATCCTGCGGTGTTGCGGCCAGCTCACAAGAAAGCAAGTTGAAGAAAGGAGCTCAGGGGCACTGTAATTCACAAAACTGCAGAGTTATAAATGACAGCTATCGTCCAAAAATATACTGAAGTAAGGCTGCCAAGAGGACTTGAAAGCGGGGCAGAATTGCAGGAAACCGATTTCAGGAGGTAGACTGGAATTGCATTGAAAGCATAGGAAAAGAGGCAGAACGTCCACAATGATGCACTTGGCCAAAAAGGGCGTATGCGTTTTTTCCTGAATATATTCAGGAAAAAACGCATACGCCCTTTTTGGCCAACCAAGCAAACTTGCAAAGGAAATCTGCACTACAATGAAGTCTCACTTCCCCCCGGTCAAAAGGGCCATCTGAAAAAGGTGTAAAATCCAGAAAGGCAGGACAGGCCATGGAGAACTGGGAGCCTTGTTATGCTGATGGGCGGGATGTAAATTGCCAACAGACACTTGGGAGAAGTGTATGGTGTTTCCTGAAACATCTAAGAAACAAAGCAACAGAGCCTAGGGCACTTTCACTTATGGTCCTATAGCTTAGGGAAATTAAAATCAAAAAGACACAGCTACCCCAAAGTTTGGGACGCCTCTGTTTACAAGAACCTCGTTTACCGTACAAGTTCAATATCACAGAAAGTGAAAAATGGATAAAGAACTTGTGGTACTTACGTACAATGCAGTATCACTCAGCAATGAAATCTATGTCATCAGGCCCGTAGCAGCATAATGAGTGGATTCAGGTATGATGATTCTAACTGAAATAAGTCACACAGAAAAAGAAAAATCATAAGATATCACTAATACACGGAATGTAAACTTGGCTACACAGGAACTGAATTCCAAAACACAACAGGGTCTCAAATTTAGAAAACCAACTTATGCTTGCTTAAGGGGAAAGGTGAGTTGGGGTGCTGCATAAAACCAGAGATTGAAATGAGCACAGATAAAGTTCCTTAAGCCAAATATGGAATAGAAAAGAGCTACTCCTTGCTCAACGAAATGGACTCAACACCCCATATTAAACGCCTAAGAATGTACCTTACTAGTAAGTATCTTAAAACCTATGGATTGCTATGTCTCCAAAAGAGAATCAAGCGTGTGTACAGGGGCATAAACGCAGCAGTGATAGGATTGGAGAGGTTCGGTGAGCAAATGAAGACCCTTTGAAGTCATATTGCATGGTACCCATTCCACGGGTTTCAACTACCCACGTTTAAGGTATTCTTCCTTCAGCTAAAACATGCATGTGGAACCCAGAGTATGATCAACCGTGTGATCGGGAGACCTGTTCAAATATGTCTCAGTTTTCGTACCCTGGTACACGGGTGCAACATTCCAGACGCTTTACTAACACTCTCCCGACTTGGAGAGTCAGTCCCTTTAACCTCCTGTTTGGCCCAGTTTGCAATTTCTGCGGAAGATGAACAGGAATAGCGAGAACCAATGAGAGACTAGCTGGAGGTCTCTGGACGGGCAAATTTAACTCTCATTTCCCACCAGGAAGAGGAATTAACCAAAGGCTCGGCGTGCCGTGCCGGAACCAGATTAGGGCCTGAAGCCATCCTGCGGTGTTGCGGCCAGCTCACAAGAAAGCGAGTTGAAGAAAGGAGCTCAGGGGCACTGTAATTCACAAACCTGCAGAGTTATAAATGACAATTATCGTCCAAAAATATACTGAAGTAAGGCTGTCAAGAGGACTTGAAAGCGGGGCAGAATTGCAGGAAACCGATTTCAGGAGGTACACTGGAATTGCATTGAAAGCATAGGAAAAGAGGCAGAACGTTCACAATGATGCACTTGGCCAAAAAGGACGTATGCGTTTTTTCCTGAATATATTCAGGAAAAAACGCATACGCCCTTTTTGGCCAACCAAGCAAACTTGCAAAGGAAATCTGCACTACAATGAAGTCTCACTTCCCCCCAGTCAAAAGGGCCATCTGAAAAAAGTGTAAAATCCAGAAAGGCAGGACAGGCCATGGAGAACTGGGAGCCTTGTTATGCTGATGGGCGGGATGTAAATTGCCAACAGCCACTCGGGAGAAGTGTATGGTGTTTCCTGAAACATCTGAAAAACAAAGCAACAGAGCCTAGGGCACTTCCACTTATGGCCCTATAGCTTAGGGAAATTAAAATCAAAACGACACAGCCACCCCAAAGTTTGGGACGCCTCTGTTTACAAGAACCTCGTTTACCGTACAAGTTCAATATCAGAGAAAGTGAAAAATGGATAAAGAACTTGTGGTACTTACGTACAATGCAGTATCACTCAGCAGTGAAATCTATGTCATCAGGCCCGTAGCAGCACAATGAGTGGATTCAGGTACGATGATTCTAACTGAAATAAGTCACACAGAAAAAGAAACATCATAAGATATCAGTAATACACGGAATGTAAACTTGGCTACACAGGAACTGAATTACAGAACAGAACAGGGTCTCAAATTTAGAAAACCAACTTATGCTTGTTTAAGGGTAAAGGTGAGTTGGGGTGCTGCATAAAACCAGAGATTGAAATGAGCACAGATAAAGTTCCTTAAGCCAAATATGGAATAGACAAGAGCTACTCCTTGCTCAACGAAATGGACTCAACACCGCATATTAAACGCCTAAGAATGTACCTGACTCTTAAGTATCTTAAAACTTATGGATTGCTATGTCTCCGAAAGAGAATCAAGCATGTGTACAGGGACATAAACGCAGCAGTGATAGGATTGGAGAGGTTCGGTGAGCAAATGAAGACCCTTTGAAGTCATATTGCATGGTACCCATTCCACGGGTTTCAACTACCCAGGTTTAAGGTATTCTTCCTTCAGCTAAAACATGCATGTGGAACCTAGAGTATGATCAACCATGTGATCGGGAGACGTGTTCAAATATGTCTCAGTTTTCGTACCCTGGTACTCGGGTGCAACATTCCAGACGCTTTACTAACACTCTCCCGACTTGGAGAGTCAGTCCCTTTAACCTCCTGTTTGGCCCAGTTTGCAATTTCTGCGGAAGATGAACAGGAATAGCGAGAACCAATGAGAGACTAGCTGGAGGTGTCTGGACGGACAAATTTAACTCTCATTTCCCACCAGGAAGAGGAAATAACCAAAGGCTCAGCGTGCCATGCCGGAACAAGATTAGGGCCTGAAGCCATCCTGCGGTGTTGAGGCCAGGTCACAAGAAAGCGAGTTGAAGAAAGGGGCTCAGGGGCACTGTAATTCACAAACCTGCAGAGTTATAAATGACAGCTATCGTCCAAAAATATACTGAAGTAAGGCTGCCAAGAGGACTTGAAAGCGGGGCAGAATTGCAGGAAACCGATTTCAGGAGGTAGACTGGAATTGCATTAAAAGCATAGGAAAAGAGGCAGAACGTCCACAATGATGCACTTGGCCGAAAAGGGCGTATGCGTTTTTTCCTGAATATATTCAGGAAGAAACGCATACGCCCTTTTTGACCAACCAAGCAAACTTGCAAAGTAAATCTGCACTACAATGAAGTCTCACTTCCCCCCGGTCAAAAGGGCCATCTGAAAAAAGTGTAAAATGCAGAAAGGCAGGACAGGCCATGGAGAACTGGGAGCCTTGTTATGATGATGGGCGGGATGTAAATTGCCAACAGACACTCGGGAGAAGTGTATGGTGTTTCCTGAAACATCTAAAAAACAAAGCAACAGAGCCTAGGGCACTTCCACTTATGGTCCTATAGCTTAGGGAAATTAAAATCAAAAAGATACAGCCACCCCAATGTTTGGGACGCCTCTGTTTACAAGAACCTCGTTTACCATACAAGTTCAATATCACAGAAAGTGAAAAATGGATAAAGAACTTGTGGTACTTACGTACAATGCAGTATCACTCAGCAGTGAAATCTATGTCATCAGGCCCATAGCAGCACAATGAGTGGATTCAGGTACGATGATTCTAACTGAAATAAGTCACACAGAAAAAGAAACATCATAAGATATCAGTAATACACGGAATGTAAACTTGGCTACACAGGAACTGAATTACAGAACAGAACAGGGTCTCAAATTTAGAAAACCAACTTATGCTTGTTTAAGGGTAAAGGTGAGTTGGGGTGCTGCATAAAACCAGAGATTGAAATGAGCACAGATAAAGTTCCTTAAGCCAAATATGGAATAGACAAGAGCTACTCCTTGCTCAACGAAATGGACTCAACACCGCATATTAAACGCCTAAGAATGTACCTGACTCTTAAGTATCTTAAAACCTATGGATTGCTATGTCTCCGAAAGAGAATCAAGCATGTGTACAGGGACATAAACAAAGCAGTGATAGGATTGGAGAGGTTCGGTGAGCAAATGAAGACCCTTTGAAGTCATATTGCATGGTACCCATTCCACGGGTTTCAACTACCCAGGTTTAAGGTATTCCTCCTTCAGCTAAAACATGCATGTGGAACCTAGAGTATGATCAACCATGTGATCGGGAGACGTGTTCAAATATGTCTCAGTTTTCGTACCCTGGTACTCGGGTGCAACATTCCAGACGCTTTACTAACACTCTCCCGACTTGGAGAGTCAGTCCCTTTAACCTCCTGTTTGGCCCAGTTTGCAATTTCTGCGGAAGATGAACAGGAATAGCAAGAACCAATGAGAGACTAGCTGGAGGTGTCTGGACGGGCAAATTTAACTCTCATTTCCCACCAGGAAGAGGAAATAACCAAAGGCTCAGCGTGCCGTGCCGGAACCAGATTAGGGCCTGAAGCCATCCTGCGGTGTTGCGGCCAGCTCACAAGAAAACGAGTTGAAGAAAGGAGCTCAGGGGCACTGTAATTCACAAACCTGCAGAGTTATAAATGACAACTATCGTCCAAAAATATACTGAAGTAAGGCTGCCAAGAGGACTTGAAAGCGGGGCAGAATTGCAGGAAACCGATTTCAGGAGGTAGACTGGAATTGCATTGAAAGCATAGGAAAAGAGGCAGAACGTCCACAATGATGCACTTGGCCAAAAAGGGCGTATGTGTTTTTTCCTGAATATATTCAGGAAAAAACGCATACGCCCTTTTTGGCCAACCAAGTAAGCTTGCAAAGGAAATCTGCACTACAATGAAGTCTCACTTCCCCCCGGTCAAAAGGGCCATCTGAAATAAGTGTAAAATCAAGAAACGCAGAACAGGCCATGAAGAACTGGGAGCTTTGTTATGCTGATGGGCGGGATGTCAATTGCCAACAGACACTCGGGAGAAGTGTATGGTGTTTCCTGAAACATCTAAAAAACAAAGCAACAGAGCCCAGGGCACTTCCACTTATGGTCCTATAGCTTAGGGAAATTAAAATCAAAAAGATACAGCCACCCCAATGTTTGGGACGCCTCTGTTTACAAGAACCTCGTTTACCGTACAAGTTCAATATCACAGAAAGTGAAAAATGGATAAAGAACTTGTGGTACTTACGTACAATGCAGTATCACTCAGCAGTGAAATCTAAGTCATCAGGCCCGTAGCAGCACAATGAGTGGATTCAGGTACGATGATTCTAACTGAAATAAGTCACACAGAAAAAGAAACATCATAAGATATCAGTAATACACGGAATGTAAACTTGGCTACACAGGAACTGAATTACAGAACAGAACAGGGTCTCAAATTAGAAAACCAACTTATGCTTGCTTAAGGGTAAAGGTGAGTTGGGGTGCTGCATAAAACCAGAGATTGAAATGAGCACAGATAAAGTTCCTTAAGCCAAATATGGAATAGACAAGAGCTACTCCTTGCTCAACGAAATGGACTCAACACCAAATATTAAACGCCTAAGAATGTACCTGACTCTTAAGTATCTTAAAACCTATGGATTGCTATGTCTCCGAAAGAGAATCAAGCATGTGTACAGGGACATAAACGCAGCAGTGATAGGATTGGAGAGGTTCGGTGAGCAAATGAAGACCCTTTGAAGTCATATTGCATGGTACCCATTCCACGGGTCTCAACTCTCCAGGTTTAAGGTATTCTTCCTTCAGCTAAAACATGCATGTGGAACCCAGAGTATGATCAATCGTGTGAACGGGAGACGTGTTCAAATATGTCTCAGTTTTCCTACCCTGGTACTCGGGTGCAACATTCCAGACGCTTTACTAACACTCTCCCCACTTGGATAGTCAGCGCCTTTAACCTCCTGTTTGGCCCAGTTTGCAATTTCTGCAGAAGATAAACAGGAATAGCGAGAACCAATGAGAGACTAGCTGGAGGTGTCTGGACGGGCAAATTTAACTCTCATTTCCCACCAGGAAGAGGAAATAACCAAAGGCTCAGCGTGCCGTGCCGGAACCAGAATAGGGCCTGGAGCCATCCTGCGGTGTTGCGGCCAGCTCACAAGAAAGCAAGTTGAAGAAAGGAGCTCAGGGGCACTGTAATTCACAAACCTGCAGAGTTATAAATGACAGCTATCGTCCAAAAATATACTGAAGTAAGGCTGCCAAGAGGACTTGAAAGCGGGGCAGAATTGCAGGAAACCGATTTCAGGAGGTAGACTGGAATTGCATTGAAAGCATAGGAAAAGAGGCAGAACGTCCACAATGATGCACTTGGCCAAAAAGGGCGTATGCGTTTTTTCCTGAATATATTCAGGAAAAAACGCATACGCCCTTTTTGGCCAACCAAGCAAACTTGCAAAGGAAATCTGCACTACAATGAAGTCTCACTTCCCCCCGGTCAAAAGGGCCATCTGAAAAAGGTGTAAAATCCAGAAAGGCAGGACAGGCCATGGAGAACTGGGAGCCTTGTTATGCTGATGGGCGGGATGTAAATTGCCAACAGACACTTGGGAGAAGTGTATGGTGTTTCCTGAAACATCTAAGAAACAAAGCAACAGAGCCTAGGGCACTTTCACTTATGGTCCTATAGCTTAGGGAAATTAAAATCAAAAAGACACAGCTACCCCAAAGTTTGGGACGCCTCTGTTTACAAGAACCTCGTTTACCGTACAAGTTCAATATCACAGAAAGTGAAAAATGGATAAAGAACTTGTGGTACTTACGTACAATGCAGTATCACTCAGCAATGAAATCTATGTCATCAGGCCCGTAGCAGCATAATGAGTGGATTCAGGTATGATGATTCTAACTGAAATAAGTCACACAGAAAAAGAAACATCATAAGATATCACTAATACACGGAATGTAAACTTGGCTACACAGGAACTGAATTCCAAAACACAACAGGGTCTCAAATTTAGAAAACCAACTTATGCTTGCTTAAGGGGAAAGGTGAGTTGGGGTGCTGCATAAAACCAGAGATTGAAATGAGCACAGATAAAGTTCCTTAAGCCAAATATGGAATAGAAAAGAGCTACTCCTTGCTCAACGAAATGGACTCAACACCCCATATTAAACGCCTAAGAATGTACCTTACTAGTAAGTATCTTAAAACCTATGGATTGCTATGTCTCCAAAAGAGAATCAAGCGTGTGTACAGGGGCATAAACGCAGCAGTGATAGGATTGGAGAGGTTCGGTGAGCAAATGAAGACCCTTTGAAGTCATATTGCATGGTACCCATTCCACGGGTTTCAACTACCCACGTTTAAGGTATTCTTCCTTCAGCTAAAACATGCATGTGGAACCCAGAGTATGATCAACCGTGTGATCGGGAGACCTGTTCAAATATGTCTCAGTTTTTGTACCCTGGTACACGGGTGCAACATTCCAGATGCTTTACTAACACTCTCCCGACTTGGAGAGTCAGTCCCTTTAACCTCCTGTTTGGCCCAGTTTGCAATTTCTGCGGAAGATGAACAGGAATAGCGAGAACCAATGAGAGACTAGCTGGAGGTCTCTGGACGGGCAAATTTAACTCTCATTTCCCACCAGGAAGAGGAATTAACCAAAGGCTCGGCGTGCCGTGCCGGAACCAGATTAGGGCCTGAAGCCATCCTGCGGTGTTGCGGCCAGCTCACAAGAAAGTGAGTTGAAGAAAGGAGCTCAGGGGCACTGTAATTCACAAACCTGCAGAGTTATAAATGACAGCTATCGTCCAAAAATATACTGAAGTAAGGCTGCCAAGAGGACTTGAAAGCGGGGCAGAATTGCAGGAAACCGATTTCAGGAGGTAGACTGGAATTGCATTAAAAGCATAGGAAAAGAGGCAGAACGTCCACAATGATGCACTTGGCCGAAAAGGGCGTATGCGTTTTTTCCTGAATATATTCAGGAAGAAACGCATACGCCCTTTTTGGCCAACCAAGCAAACTTGCAAAGGAAATCTGCACTACAATGAAGTCTCACTTCCCCCCGGTCAAAAGGGCCATCTGAAAAAAGTGTAAAATGCAGAAAGGCAGGACAGGCCATGGAGAACTGGGAGCCTTGTTATGATGATGGGCGGGATGTAAATTGCCAACAGACACTCGGGAGAAGTGTATGGTGTTTCCTGAAACATCTAAAAAACAAAGCAACAGAGCCTAGGGCACTTCCACTTATGGTCCTATAGCTTAGGGAAATTAAAATCAAAAAGATACAGCCACCCCAATGTTTGGGACGCCTCTGTTTACAAGAACCTCGTTTACCGTACAAGTTCAATATCACAGAAAGTGAAAAATGGATAAAGAACTTGTGGTACTTACGTACAATGCAGTATCACTCAGCAGTGAAATCTATGTCATCAGGCCCGTAGCAGCACAATGAGTGGATTCAGGTACGATGATTCTAACTGAAATAAGTCACACAGAAAAAGAAACATCATAAGATATCAGTAATACACGGAATGTAAACTTGGCTACACAGGAACTGAATTACAGAACAGAACAGGGTCTCAAATTTAGAAAACCAACTTATGCTTGTTTAAGGGTAAAGGTGAGTTGGGGTGCTGCATAAAACCAGAGATTGAAATGAGCACAGATAAAGTTCCTTAAGCCAAATATGGAATAGACAAGAGCTACTCCTTGCTCAACGAAATGGACTCAACACCGCATATTAAACGCCTAAGAATGTACCTGACTCTTAAGTATCTTAAAACCTATGGATTGCTATGTCTCCGAAAGAGAATCAAGCATGTGTACAGGGACATAAACAAAGCAGTGATAGGATTGGAGAGGTTCGGTGAGCAAATGAAGACCCTTTGAAGTCATATTGCATGGTACCCATTCCACGGGTTTCAACTACCCAGGTTTAAGGTATTCCTCCTTCAGCTAAAACATGCATGTGGAACCTAGAGTATGATCAACCATGTGATCGGGAGACGTGTTCAAATATGTCTCAGTTTTCGTACCCTGGTACTCGGGTGCAACATTCCAGACGCTTTACTAACACTCTCCCGACTTGGAGAGTCAGTCCCTTTAACCTCCTGTTTGGCCCAGTTTGCAATTTCTGCGGAAGATGAACAGGAATAGCGAGAACCAATGAGAGACTAGCTGGAGGTGTCTGGACGGGCAAATTTAACTCTCATTTCCCACCAGGAAGAGGAAATAACCAAAGGCTCAGCGTGCCGTGCCGGAACCAGATTAGGGCCTGAAGCCATCCTGCGGTGTTGCGGCCAGCTCACAAGAAAGCAAGTTGAAGAAAGGAGCTCAGGGGCACTGTAATTCACAAACCTGCAGAGTTATAAATGACAGCTATCGTCCAAAAATATACTGAAGTAAGGCTGCCAAGAGGACTTGAAAGCGGGGCAGAATTGCAGGAAACCGATTTCAGGAGGTAGACTGGAATTGCATTGAAAGCATAGGAAAAGAGGCAGAACGTCCACAATGATGCACTTGGCCAAAAAGGGCGTATGCGTTTTTTCCTGAATATATTCAGGAAAAAACGCATACGCCCTTTTTGGCCAACCAAGCAAACTTGCAAAGGAAATCTGCACTACAATGAAGTCTCACTTCCCCCCGGTCAAAAGGGCCATCTGAAAAAGGTGTAAAATCCAGAAAGGCAGGACAGGCCATGGAGAACTGGGAGCCTTGTTATGCTGATGGGCGGGATGTAAATTGCCAACAGACACTTGGGAGAAGTGTATGGTGTTTCCTGAAACATCTAAGAAACAAAGCAACAGAGCCTAGGGCACTTTCACTTATGGTCCTATAGCTTAGGGAAATTAAAATCAAAAAGACACAGCTACCCCAAAGTTTGGGACGCCTCTGTTTACAAGAACCTCGTTTACCGTACAAGTTCAATATCACAGAAAGTGAAAAATGGATAAAGAACTTGTGGTACTTACGTACAATGCAGTATCACTCAGCAATGAAATCTATGTCATCAGGCCCGTAGCAGCATAATGAGTGGATTCAGGTATGATGATTCTAACTGAAATAAGTCACACAGAAAAAGAAACATCATAAGATATCACTAATACACGGAATGTAAACTTGGCTACACAGGAACTGAATTCCAAAACACAACAGGGTCTCAAATTTAGAAAACCAACTTATGCTTGCTTAAGGGGAAAGGTGAGTTGGGGTGCTGCATAAAACCAGAGATTGAAATGAGCACAGATAAAGTTCCTTAAGCCAAATATGGAATAGAAAAGAGCTACTCCTTGCTCAACGAAATGGACTCAACACCCCATATTAAACGCCTAAGAATGTACCTTACTAGTAAGTATCTTAAAACCTATGGATTGCTATGTCTCCAAAAGAGAATCAAGCGTGTGTACAGGGGCATAAACGCAGCAGTGATAGGATTGGAGAGGTTCGGTGAGCAAATGAAGACCCTTTGAAGTCATATTGCATGGTACCCATTCCACGGGTTTCAACTACCCACGTTTAAGGTATTCTTCCTTCAGCTAAAACATGCATGTGGAACCCAGAGTATGATCAACCGTGTGATCGGGAGACCTGTTCAAATATGTCTCAGTTTTTGTACCCTGGTACACGGGTGCAACATTCCAGATGCTTTACTAACACTCTCCCGACTTGGAGAGTCAGTCCCTTTAACCTCCTGTTTGGCCCAGTTTGCAATTTCTGCGGAAGATGAACAGGAATAGCGAGAACCAATGAGAGACTAGCTGGAGGTCTCTGGACGGGCAAATTTAACTCTCATTTCCCACCAGGAAGAGGAATTAACCAAAGGCTCGGCGTGCCGTGCCGGAACCAGATTAGGGCCTGAAGCCATCCTGCGGTGTTGCGGCCAGCTCACAAGAAAGTGAGTTGAAGAAAGGAGCTCAGGGGCACTGTAATTCACAAACCTGCAGAGTTATAAATGACAGCTATCGTCCAAAAATATACTGAAGTAAGGCTGCCAAGAGGACTTGAAAGCGGGGCAGAATTGCAGGAAACCGATTTCAGGAGGTAGACTGGAATTGCATTAAAAGCATAGGAAAAGAGGCAGAACGTCCACAATGATGCACTTGGCCGAAAAGGGCGTATGCGTTTTTTCCTGAATATATTCAGGAAGAAACGCATACGCCCTTTTTGGCCAACCAAGCAAACTTGCAAAGGAAATCTGCACTACAATGAAGTCTCACTTCCCCCCGGTCAAAAGGGCCATCTGAAAAAAGTGTAAAATGCAGAAAGGCAGGACAGGCCATGGAGAACTGGGAGCCTTGTTATGATGATGGGCGGGATGTAAATTGCCAACAGACACTCGGGAGAAGTGTATGGTGTTTCCTGAAACATCTAAAAAACAAAGCAACAGAGCCTAGGGCACTTCCACTTATGGTCCTATAGCTTAGGGAAATTAAAATCAAAAAGATACAGCCACCCCAATGTTTGGGACGCCTCTGTTTACAAGAACCTCGTTTACCGTACAAGTTCAATATCACAGAAAGTGAAAAATGGATAAAGAACTTGTGGTACTTACGTACAATGCAGTATCACTCAGCAGTGAAATCTATGTCATCAGGCCCGTAGCAGCACAATGAGTGGATTCAGGTACGATGATTCTAACTGAAATAAGTCACACAGAAAAAGAAACATCATAAGATATCAGTAATACACGGAATGTAAACTTGGCTACACAGGAACTGAATTACAGAACAGAACAGGGTCTCAAATTTAGAAAACCAACTTATGCTTGTTTAAGGGTAAAGGTGAGTTGGGGTGCTGCATAAAACCAGAGATTGAAATGAGCACAGATAAAGTTCCTTAAGCCAAATATGGAATAGACAAGAGCTACTCCTTGCTCAACGAAATGGACTCAACACCGCATATTAAACGCCTAAGAATGTACCTGACTCTTAAGTATCTTAAAACCTATGGATTGCTATGTCTCCGAAAGAGAATCAAGCATGTGTACAGGGACATAAACAAAGCAGTGATAGGATTGGAGAGGTTCGGTGAGCAAATGAAGACCCTTTGAAGTCATATTGCATGGTACCCATTCCACGGGTTTCAACTACCCAGGTTTAAGGTATTCCTCCTTCAGCTAAAACATGCATGTGGAACCTAGAGTATGATCAACCATGTGATCGGGAGACGTGTTCAAATATGTCTCAGTTTTCGTACCCTGGTACTCGGGTGCAACATTCCAGACGCTTTACTAACACTCTCCCGACTTGGAGAGTCAGTCCCTTTAACCTCCTGTTTGGCCCAGTTTGCAATTTCTGCGGAAGATGAACAGGAATAGCGAGAACCAATGAGAGACTAGCTGGAGGTGTCTGGACGGGCAAATTTAACTCTCATTTCCCACCAGGAAGAGGAAATAACCAAAGGCTCAGCGTGCCGTGCCGGAACCAGATTAGGGCCTGAAGCCATCCTGCGGTGTTGCGGCCAGCTCACAAGAAAACGAGTTGAAGAAAGGAGCTCAGGGGCACTGTAATTCACAAACCTGCAGAGTTATAAATGACAACTATCGTCCAAAAATATACTGAAGTAAGGCTGCCAAGAGGACTTGAAAGCGGGGCAGAATTGCAGGAAACCGATTTCAGGAGGTAGACTGGAATTGCATTGAAAGCATAGGAAAAGAGGCAGAACGTCCACAATGATGCACTTGGCCAAAAAGGGCGTATGTGTTTTTTCCTGAATATATTCAGGAAAAAACGCATACGCCCTTTTTGGCCAACCAAGCAAGCTTGCAAAGGAAATCTGCACTACAATGAAGTCTCACTTCCCCCCGGTCAAAAGGGCCATCTGAAAAAAGTGTAAAATCAAGAAACGCAGAACAGGCCATGGAGAACTGGGAGCTTTGTTATGCTGATGGGCGGGATGTCAATTGCCAACAGACACTCGGGAGAAGTGTATGGTGTTTCCTGAAACATCTAAAAAACAAAGCAACAGAGCCTAGGGCACTTCCACTTATGGTCCTATAGCTTAGGGAAATTAAAATCAAAAAGATACAGCCACCCCAATGTTTGGGACGCCTCTGTTTACAAGAACCTCGTTTACCGTACAAGTTCAATATCACAGAAAGTGAAAAATGGATAAAGAACTTGTGGTACTTACGTACAATGCAGTATCACTCAGCAGTGAAATCTATGACATCAGGCCCGTAGCAGCACAATGAGTGGATTCAGGTACGATGATTCTAACTGAAATAAGTCACACAGAAAAAGAAACATCATAAGATATCAGTAATACACGGAATGTAAACTTGGCTACACAGGAACTGAATTACAGAACAGAACAGGGTCTCAAATTTAGAAAACCAACTTATGCTTGCTTAAGGGTAAAGGTGAGTTGGGGTGCTGCATAAAACCAGAGATTGAAATGAGCACAGATAAAGTTCCTTAAGCCAAATATGGAATAGACAAGAGCTACTCCTTGCTCAACGAAATGGACTCAACACCACATATTAAACGCCTAAGAATGTACCTGACTCTTAAGTATCTTAAAACCTATGGATTGCTATGTCTCCGAAAGAGAATCAAGCATGTGTACAGGGACATAAACGCAGCAGTGATAGGATTGGAGAGGTTCGGTGAGCAAATGAAGACCCTTTGAAGTCATATTGCATGGTACCCATTCCACGGGTCTCAACTCTCCAGGTTTAAGGTATTCTTCCTTCAGCTAAAACATGCATGTGGAACCCAGAGTATGATCAATCGTGTGAACGGGAGACGTGTTCAAATATGTCTCAGTTTTCCTCCCCTGGTACTCGGGTGCAACATTCCAGACGCTTTACTAACACTCTCCCCACTTGGAGAGTCAGCGCCTTTAACCTCCTGTTTGGCCCAGTTTGCAATTTCTGCGGAAGATAAACAGGAATAGCGAGAACCAATGAGAGACTAGCTGGAGGTGTCTGGACGGGCAAATTTAACTCTCATTTCCCACCAGGAAGAGGAAATAACCAAAGGCTCAGCATGCCGTGCCGGAACCAGAATAGGGCCTGAAGCCATCCTGCGGTGTTGCGGCCAGCTCACAAGAAAGCAAGTTGAAGAAAGGAGCTCAGGGGCACTGTAATTCACAAACCTGCAGAGTTATAAATGACAGCTATCGTCCAAAAATATACTGAAGTAAGGCTGCCAAGAGGACTTGAAAGCGGGGCAGAATTGCAGGAAACCGATTTCAGGAGGTAGACTGGAATTGCATTGAAAGCATAGGAAAAGAGGCAGAACGTCCACAATGATGCACTTGGCCAAAAAGGGCGTATGCGTTTTTTCCTGAATATATTCAGGAAAAAACGCATACGCCCTTTTTGGCCAACCAAGCAAACTTGCAAAGGAAATCTGCACTACAATGAAGTCTCACTTCCCCCCGGTCAAAAGGGCCATCTGAAAAAGGTGTAAAATCCAGAAAGGCAGGACAGGCCATGGAGAACTGGGAGCCTTGTTATGCTGATGGGCGGGATGTAAATTGCCAACAGACACTTGGGAGAAGTGTATGGTGTTTCCTGAAACATCTAAGAAACAAAGCAACAGAGCCTAGGGCACTTTCACTTATGGTCCTATAGCTTAGGGAAATTAAAATCAAAAAGACACAGCTACCCCAAAGTTTGGGACGCCTCTGTTTACAAGAACCTCGTTTACCGTACAAGTTCAATATCACAGAAAGTGAAAAATGGATAAAGAACTTGTGGTACTTACGTACAATGCAGTATCACTCAGCAATGAAATCTATGTCATCAGGCCCGTAGCAGCATAATGAGTGGATTCAGGTATGATGATTCTAACTGAAATAAGTCACACAGAAAAAGAAACATCATAAGATATCACTAATACACGGAATGTAAACTTGGCTACACAGGAACTGAATTCCAAAACACAACAGGGTCTCAAATTTAGAAAACCAACTTATGCTTGCTTAAGGGGAAAGGTGAGTTGGGGTGCTGCATAAAACCAGAGATTGAAATGAGCACAGATAAAGTTCCTTAAGCCAAATATGGAATAGAAAAGAGCTACTCCTTGCTCAACGAAATGGACTCAACACCCCATATTAAACGCCTAAGAATGTACCTTACTAGTAAGTATCTTAAAACCTATGGATTGCTATGTCTCCAAAAGAGAATCAAGCGTGTGTACAGGGGCATAAACGCAGCAGTGATAGGATTGGAGAGGTTCGGTGAGCAAATGAAGACCCTTTGAAGTCATATTGCATGGTACCCATTCCACGGGTTTCAACTACCCACGTTTAAGGTATTCTTCCTTCAGCTAAAACATGCATGTGGAACCCAGAGTATGATCAACCGTGTGATCGGGAGACCTGTTCAAATATGTCTCAGTTTTCGTACCCTGGTACACGGGTGCAACATTCCAGACGCTTTACTAACACTCTCCCGACTTGGAGAGTCAGTCCCTTTAACCTCCTGTTTGGCCCAGTTTGCAATTTCTGCGGAAGATGAACAGGAATAGCGAGAACCAATGAGAGACTAGCTGGAGGTCTCTGGACGGGCAAATTTAACTCTCATTTCCCACCAGGAAGAGGAATTAACCAAAGGCTCGGCGTGCCGTGCCGGAACCAGATTAGGGCCTGAAGCCATCCTGCGGTGTTGCGGCCAGCTCACAAGAAAGTGAGTTGAAGAAAGGAGCTCAGGGGCACTGTAATTCACAAACCTGCAGAGTTATAAATGACAATTATCGTCCAAAAATATACTGAAGTAAGGCTGCCAAGAGGACTTGAAAGCGGGGCAGAATTGCAGGAAACCGATTTCAGGAGGTAGACTGGAATTGCATTGAAAGCATAGGAAAAGAGGCAGAACGTCCACAATGATGCACTTGGCCAAAAAGGGCGTATGCGTTTTTTCCTGAATATATTCAGGAAAAAACGCATACGCCCTTTTTGGCCAACCAAGCAAACTTGCAAAGGAAATCTGCACTACAATGAAGTCTCACTTCCCCCCAGTCAAAAGGGCCATCTGAAAAAAGTGTAAAATCCAGAAAGGCAGGACAGGCCATGGAGAACTGGGAGCCTTGTTATGCTGATGGGCGGGATGTAAATTGCCAACAGACACTGGGGAGAAGTGTATGGTGTTTCCTGAAACATCTGAAAAACAAAGCAACAGAGCCTAGGGCACTTCCACTTATGGTCCTATAGCTTAGGGAAATTAAAATCAAAACGACACAGCCACCCCAAAGTTTGGGACGCCTCTGTTTACAAGAACCTCGTTTACCGTACAAGTTCAATATCAGAGAAAGTGAAAAATGGATAAAGAACTTGTGGTACTTACGTACAATGCAGTATCACTCAGCAGTGAAATCTATGTCATCAGGCCCGTAGCAGCACAATGAGTGGATTCAGGTACGATGATTCTAACTGAAATAAGTCACACAGAAAAAGAAACATCATAAGATATCAGTAATACACGGAATGTAAACTTGGCTACACAGGAACTGAATTACAGAACAGAACAGGGTCTCAAATTTAGAAAACCAACTTATGCTTGTTTAAGGGTAAAGGTGAGTTGGGGTGCTGCATAAAACCAGAGATTGAAATGAGCACAGATAAAGTTCCTTAAGCCAAATATGGAATAGACAAGAGCTACTCCTTGCTCAACGAAATGGACTCAACACCGCATATTAAACGCCTAAGAATGTACCTGACTCTTAAGTATCTTAAAACTTATGGATTGCTATGTCTCCGAAAGAGAATCAAGCATGTGTACAGGGACATAAACGCAGCAGTGATAGGATTGGAGAGGTTCGGTGAGCAAATGAAGACCCTTTGAAGTCATATTGCATGGTACCCATTCCACGGGTTTCAACTACCCAGGTTTAAGGTATTCTTCCTTCAGCTAAAACATGCATGTGGAACCTAGAGTATGATCAACAATGTGATCGGGAGACGTGTTCAAATATGTCTCAGTTTTCGTACCCTGGTACTCGGGTGCAACATTCCAGACGCTTTACTAACACTCTCCCGACTTGGAGAGTCAGTCCCTTTAACCTCCTGTTTGGCCCAGTTTGCAATTTCTGCGGAAGATGAACAGGAATAGCGAGAACCAATGAGAGACTAGCTGGAGGTGTCTGGACGGGCAAATTTAACTCTCATTTCCCACCAGGAAGAGGAAATAACCAAAGGCTCAGCGTGCCATGCCGGAACAAGATTAGGGCCTGAAGCCATCCTGCGGTGTTGAGGCCAGGTCACAAGAAAGCGAGTTGAAGAAAGGGGCTCAGGGGCACTGTAATTCACAAACCTGCAGAGTTATAAATGACAGCTATCGTCCAAAAATATACTGAAGTAAGGCTGCCAAGAGGACTTGAAAGCGGGGCAGAATTGCAGGAAACCGATTTCAGGAGGTAGACTGGAATTGCATTGAAAGCATAGGAAAAGAGGCAGAACGTCCACAATGATGCACTTGGCCGAAAAGGGCGTATGCGTTTTTTCCTGAATATATTCAGGAAGAAACGCATACGCCCTTTTTGGCCAACCAAGCAAACTTGCAAAGGAAATCTGCACTACAATGAAGTCTCACTTCCCCCCGGTCAAAAGGGCCATCTGAAAAAAGTGTAAAATGCAGAAAGGCAGAACAGGCCATGGAGAACTGGGAGCCTTGTTATGATGATGGGCGGGATGTAAATTGCCAACAGACACTCGGGAGAAGTGTATGGTGTTTCCTGAAACATCTAAAAAACAAAGCAACAGAGCCTAGGGCACTTCCACTTATGGTCCTATAGCTTAGGGAAATTAAAATCAAAAAGATACAGCCACCCCAATGTTTGGGACGCCTCTGTTTACAAGAACCTCGTTTACCGTACAAGTTCAATATCACAGAAAGTGAAAAATGGATAAAGAACTTGTGGTACTTACGTACAATGCAGTATCACTCAGCAGTGAAATCTATGTCATCAGGCCCGTAGCAGCACAATGAGTGGATTCAGGTACGATGATTCTAACTGAAATAAGTCACACAGAAAAAGAAACATCATAAGATATCAGTAATACACGGAATGTAAACTTGGCTACACAGAAACTGAATTACAGAACAGAACAGGGTCTCAAATTTAGAAAACCAACTTATGCTTGTTTAAGGGTAAAGGTGAGTTGGGATGCTGCATAAAACCAGAGATTGAAATGAGCACAGATAAAGTTCCTTAAGCCAAATATGGAATAGACAAGAGCTACTCCTTGCTCAACGAAATGGACTCAACACCGCATATTAAACGCCTAAGAATGTACCTGACACTTAAGTATCTTAAAACCTATGGATTGCTATGTCTCCGAAAGAGAATCAAGCATGTGTACAGGGACATAAACGCAGCAGTGATAGGATTGGAGAGGTTCGGTGAGCAAATGAAGACCCTTTGAAGTCATATTGCATGGTACCCATTCCACGGGTTTCAACTACCCAGGTTTAAGGTATTCTTCCTTCAGCTAAAACATGCATGTGGAACCTAGAGTATGATCAACCATGTGATCGGGAGACGTGTTCAAATATGTCTCAGTTTCCGTACCCTGGTACTCGGGTGCAACATTCCAGACGCTTTACTAACACTCTCCCGACTTGGAGAGTCAGTCCCTTTAACCTCCTGTTTGGCCCAGTTTGCAATTTCTGCGGAAGATGAACAGGAATAGCGAGAACCAATGAGAGACTAGCTGGAGGTGTCTGGACGGGCAAATTTAACTCTCATTTCCCACCAGGAAGAGGAAATAACCAAAGGCTCAGCGTGCCGTGCCGGAACCAGATTAGGGCCTGAAGCCATCCTGCGGTGTTGCGGCCAGCTCACAAGAAAACGAGTTGAAGAAAGGAGCTCAGGGGCACTGTAATTCACAAACCTGCAGAGTTATAAATGACAACTATCGTCCAAAAATATACTGAAGTAAGGCTACCAAGAGGACTTGAAAGCGGAGCAGAATTGCAGGAAACCGATTTCAGGAGGTAGACTGGAATTGCATTGAAAGCATAGGAAAAGAGGCAGAACGTCCACAATGATGCACTTGGCCAAAAAGGGCGTATGCGTTTTTTCCTGAATATATTCAGGAAAAAACGCATACGCCCTTTTTGGCCAACCAAGCAAGCTTGCAAAGGAAATCTGCACTACAATGAAGTCTCACTTCCGCCCGGTCAAAAGGGTCATCTGAAAAAAGTGTAAAATCCAGAAAGGCAGGACAGGCCATGGAGAACTGGGAGCCTTGTTATGCTGATGGGCGGGATGTAAATTGCCAACAGACACTCAGGAGAAGTGTATGGTGTTTCCTGAAACATCTAAAAAACAAAGCAACAGAGCCTAGGGCACTTCCACTTATGGTCCTATAGCTTAGGGAAATTAAAATCAAAAAGATACAGCCACCCCAATGTTTGGGACGCCTCTGTTTACAAGAACCTCGTTTACCGTACAAGTTCAATATCACAGAAAGTGAAAAATGGATAAAGAACTTGTGGTACTTACGTACAATGCAGTATCACTCAGCAGTGAAATCTATGTCATCAGGCCCGTAGCAGCACAATGAGTGGATTCAGGTACGATGATTCTAACTGAAATAAGTCACACAGAAAAAGAAACATCATAAGATATCAGTAATACACGGAATGTAAACTTGGCTACACAGGAACTGAATTACAGAACAGAACAGGGTCTCAAATTTAGAAAACCAACTTATGCTTGTTTAAGGGTAAAGGTGAGTTGGGGTGCTGCATAAAACCAGAGATTGAAATGAGCACAGATAAAGTTCCTTAAGCCAAATATGGAATAGACAAGAGCTACTCCTTGCTCAACGAAATGGACTCAACACCGCATATTAAACGCCTAAGAATGTACCTGACACTTAAGTATCTTAAAACCTATGGATTGCTATGTCTCCGAAAGAGAATCAAGCATGTGTACAGGGACATAAACGCAGCAGTGATAGGATTGGAGAGGTTCGGTGAGCAAATGAAGACCCTTTGAAGTCATATTGCATGGTACCCATTCCACGGGTTTCAACTACCCAGGTTTAAGGTATTCTTCCTTCAGCTAAAACATGCATGTGGAACCTAGAGTATGATCAACCATGTGATCGGGAGACGTGTTCAAATATGTCTCAGTTTTCGTACCCTGGTACTCGGGTGCAACATTCCAGACGCTTTACTAACACTCTCCCGACTTGGAGAGTCAGTCCCTTTAACCTCCTGTTTGGCCCAGTTTGCAATTTCTGCGGAAGATGAACAGGAATAGCGAGAACCAATGAGAGACTAGCTGGAGGTGTCTGGACGGGCAAATTTAACTCTCATTTCCCACCAGGAAGAGGAAATAACCAAAGGCTCAGCATGCCGTGCCGGAACCAGATTAGGGCCTGAAGCCATCCTGCGGTGTTGCGGCCAGCTCACAAGAAAGCGAGTTGAATAAAGGAGCTCAGGGGCACTGTAATTCACAAACCTGCAGAGTTATAAATGACAACTATCGTCCAAAAATATACTGAAGTAAGGCTGCCAAGAGGACTTGAAAGCGGGGCAGAATTGCAGGAAACCGATTTCAGGAGGTAGACTGGAATTGCATTGAAAGCATAGGAAAAGAGGCAGAACGTCCACAATGATGCACTTGGCCAAAAAGGGGCGTATGCGTTTTTTCCTGAATATATTCAGGAAAAAACGCATACGCCCTTTTTGGCCAACCAAGCAAGCTTGCAAAGGAAATCTGCACTACAATGAAGTCTCACTTCCCCCCGGTCAAAAGGGCCATCTGAAAAAAGTGTAAAATCCAGAAAGGCAGGACAGGCCATGGAGAACTGGGAGCCTTGTTATGCTGATGGGCGGGATGTAAATTGCCAACAGACACTCGGGAGAAGTGTATGGTGTTTCCTGAAACATCTAAAAAACAAAGCAACAGAGCCTAGGGCACTTCCACTTATGGTCCTATAGCTTAGGGAAATTAAAATCAAAAAGATACAGCCACCCCAATGTTTGGGACGCCTCTGTTTACAAGAACCTCGTTTACCGTACAAGTTCAAAATCACAGAAAGTGAAAAATGGATAAAGAACTTGTGGTACTTACGTACAATGCAGTATCACTCAGCAGTGTAATCTATGTCATCAGGCCCGTAGCAGCACAATGAGTGGATTCAGGTACGATGATTCTAACTGAAATAAGTCACACAGAAAAAGAAACATCATAAGATATCAGTAATACACGGAATGTAAACTTGGCTACACAGGAACTGAATTACAGAACAGAACAGGGTCTCAAATTTAGAAAACCACCTTATGCTTGTTTAAGGGTAAAGGTGAGTTGGGGTGCTGCATAAAACCAGAGATTGAAATGAGCACAGATAAAGTTCCTTAAGCCAAATATGGAATAGACAAGAGCTACTCCTTGCTCAACGAAATGGACTCAACACCGCATATTAAACGCCTAAGAATGTACCTGACTCTTAAGTATCTTAAAACCTATGGATTGCTATGTCTCCGAAAGAGAATCAAGCATGTGTACAGGGACGTAAACGCAGCAGTGATAGGATTGGAGAGGTTCGGTGAGCAAATGAAGACCCTTTGAAGTCATATTGCATGGTACCCATTCCACGGGTTTCAACTACCCAGGTTTAAGGTATTCTTCCTTCAGCTAAAACATGCATGTGGAACCTAGAGTATGATCAACCATGTGATCGGGAGACGTGTTCAAATATGTCTCAGTTTTCGTACCCTGGTACTCGGGTGCAACATTCCAGACGCTTTACTAACACTCTCCCGACTTGGAGAGTCAGTCCCTTTAACCTCCTGTTTGGCCCAGTTTGCAATTTCTGCGGAAGATGAACAGGAATAGCGAGAACCAATGAGAGACTAGCTGGAGGTGTCTGGACGGGCAAATTTAACTCTCATTTCCCACCAGGAAGAGGAAATAACCAAAGGCTCAGCATGCCGTGCCGGAACCAGATTAGGGCCTGAAGCCATCCTGCGGTGTTGCGGCCAGCTCACAAGAAAACGAGTTGAAGAAAGGAGCTCAGGGGCACTGTAATTCACAAACCTGCAGAGTTATAAATGACAACTATCGTCCAAAAATATACTGAAGTAAGGCTGCCAAGAGGACTTGAAAGCGGGGCAGAATTGCAGGAAACCGATTTCAGGAGGTAGACTGGAATTGCATTGAAAGCATAGGAAAAGAGGCAGAACGTCCACAATGATGCACTTGGCCAAAAAGGGGCGTATGCGTTTTTTCCTGAATATATTCAGGAAAAAACGCATACGCCCTTTTTGGCCAACCAAGCAAGCTTGCAAAGGAAATCTGCACTACAATGAAGTCTCACTTCCCCCGGTCAAAAGGGCCATCTGAAAAAAGTGTAAAATGCAGAAAGGCAGGACAGGCCATGGAGAACTGGGAGCCTTGTTATGCTGATGGGCGGGATGTAAATTGCCAACAGCCACTCGGGAGAAGTGTATGGTGTTTCCTGAAACATCTAAAAAACAAAGCAACAGAGCCTAGGGCACTTCCACTTATGGTCCTATAGCTTAGGGAAATTAAAATCAAAAAGATACAGCCACCCCAATGTTTGGGACGCCTCTGTTTACAAGAACCTCGTTTACCGTACAAGTTCAATATCACAGAAAGTGAAAAATGGATAAAGAACTTGTGGTACTTACGTACAATGCAGTATCACTCAGCAGTGAAATCTATGTCATCAGGCCCGTAGCAGCACAATGAGTGGATTCAGGTACGATGATTCTAACTGAAATAAGTCACACAGAAAAAGAAACATCATAAGATATCAGTAATACACGGAATGTAAACTTGGCTACACAGGAACTGAATTACAGAACAGAACAGGGTCTCAAATTTAGAAAACCAACTTATGCTTGCTTAAGGGTAAAGGTGAGTTGGGGTGCTGCATAAAACCAGAGATTGAAATGAGCACAGATAAAGTTCCTTAAGCCAAATATGGAATAGACAAGAGCTACTCCTTGCTCAATGAAATGGACTCAACACCAAATATTAAACGCCTAAGAATGTACCTGACTCTTAAGTATCTTAAAACCTATGGATTGCTATGTCTCCGAAAGAGAATCAAGCATGTGTACAGGGACATAAACGCAGCAGTGATAGGATTGGAGAGGTTCGGTGAGCAAATGAAGACCCTTTGAAGTCATATTGCATGGTACCCATTCCACGGGTTTCAACTACCCAGGTTTAAGGTATTCTTCCTTCAGCTAAAACATGCATGTGGAACCCAGAGTATGATCAACCGTGTGAACGGGAGACGTGTTCAAATATGTCTCAGTTTTCGTACCCTGGTACACGGGTGCAACATTCCAGACGCTTTACTAACACTCTCCCGACTTGGAGAGTCAGTCCCTTTAACCTCCTGTTTGGCCCAGTTTGCAATTTCTGCGGAAGATGAACAGGAATAGCGAGAACCAATGAGAGACTAGCTGGAGGTCTCTGGACGGGCAAATTTAACTCTCATTTCCCACCAGGAAGAGGAATTAACCAAAGGCTCGGCGTGCCGTGCCGGAACCAGATTAGGGCCTGAAGCCATCCTGCGGTGTTGCGGCCAGCTCACAAGAAAGCGAGTTGAAGAAAGGAGCTCAGGGGCACTGTAATTCACAAACCTGCAGAGTTATAAATGACAACTATCGTCCTAAAATATACTGAAGTAAGGCTGCCAAGAGGACTTGAAAGCAGAGCAGAATTGCAGGAAACCGATTTCAGGAGGTACACTGGAATTGCATTGAAAGCATAGGAAAAGAGGCAGAACGTCCACAATGATGCACGTGGCCAAAAAGGACGTATGCGTTTTTTCCTGAATATATTCAGGAAAAAACGCATACGCCCTTTTTGGCCAACCAAGCAAACTTGCAAAGGAAATCTGCACTACAATGAAGTCTCACTTCCCCCCGGTCAAAAGGGCCATCTGAAAAAAGTGTAAAATCCAGAAAGGCAGGACAGGCCATGGAGAACTGGGAGCCTTGTTATGCTGATGGGCGGGATGTAAATTGCCAACAGACACTCGGGAGAAGTGTATGGTGTTTCCTGAAACATCTAAAAAACAAAGCAACAGAGCCTAGGGCACTTCCACTTATGGCCCTATAGCTTAGGGAAATTAAAATCAAAACGACACAGCCACCCCAAAGTTTGGGACGCCTCTGTTTACAAGAACCTCGTTTACCGTACAAGTTCAATATCACAGAAAGTGAAAAATGGATAAAGAACTTGTGGTACTTACGTACAATGCAGTATCACTCAGCAGTGAAATCTATGTCATCAGGCCCGTAGCAGCACAATGAGTGGATTCAGGTACGATGATTCTAACTGAAATAAGTCACACAGAAAAAGAAACATCATAAGATATCAGTAATACACGGAATGTAAACTTGGCTACACAGGAACTGAATTACAGAACAGAACAGGGTCTCAAATTTAGAAAACCAACTTATGCTTGCTTAAGGGTAAAGGTGAGTTGGGATGCTGCATAAAAGCAGAGATTGAAATGAGCACAGATAAAGTTCCTTAAGCCAAATATGGAATAGACAAGAGCTACTCCTTGCTCAACGAAATGGACTCAACACCGCATATTAAACGCCTAAGAATGTACCTGACTCTTAAGTATCTTAAAACCTATGGATTGCTATGTCTCCGAAAGAGAATCAAGCATGTGTACAGGGACATAAACGCAGCAGTGATAGGATTGGAGAGGTTCGGTGAGCAAATGAAGACCCTTTGAAGTCATACTGCATGGTACCCATTCCACGGGTTTCAACTACCCAGGTTTAAGGTATTCTTCCTTCAGCTAAAACATGCATGTGGAACCTAGAGTATGATCAACCATGTGATCGGGAGACGTGTTCAAATATGTCTCAGTTTTCGTACCCTGGTACTCGGGTGCAACATTCCAGACGCTTTACTAACACTCTCCCGACTTGGAGAGTCAGTCCCTTTAACCTCCTGTTTGGCCCAGTTTGCAATTTCTGCGGAAGATGAACAGGAATAGCGAGAACCAATGAGAGACTAGCTGGAGGTGTCTGGACGGGCAAATTTAACTCTCATTTCCCACCAGGAAGAGGAAATAACCAAAGGCTCAGCGTGCCGTGCCGGAACCAGATTAGGGCCTGAAGCCATCCTGCGGTGTTGCGGCCAGCTCACAAGAAAACGAGTTGAAGAAAGGAGCTCAGGGGCACTGTAATTCACAAACCTGCAGAGTTATAAATGACAACTATCGTCCAAAAATATACTGAAGTAAGGCTACCAAGAGGACTTGAAAGCGGAGCAGAATTGCAGGAAACCGATTTCAGGAGGTAGACTGGAATTGCATTGAAAGCATAGGAAAAGAGGCAGAACGTCCACAATGATGCACTTGGCCAAAAAGGGTGTATACGTTTTTTCCTGAATATATTCAGGAAAAAACGCATACGCCCTTTTTGGCCAACCAAGCAAACTTGCAAAGGAAATCTGCACTACAATGAAGTCTCACTTCCCCCCGGTCAAAAGGGCCATCTGAAAAAAGTGTAAAATCCAGAAAGGCAGGACAGGCCATGGAGAACTGGGAGCCTTGTTATGCTGATGGGTGGGATGTACATTGCCAACAGACACTCGGGAGAAGTGTATGGTGTTTCCTGAAACATCTAAAAAACAAAGCAACAGAGCCTAGGGCACTTCCACTTATGGCCCTATAGCTTAGGGAAATTAAAATCAAAAAGATACAGCCACCCCAAAGTTTGGGACGCCTCTGTTTACAAGAACCTCGTTTACCGTACAAGTTCAATATCACAGAAAGTGAAAAATGGATAAAGAACTTGTGGTACTTACGTACAATGCAGTATCACTCAGCAGTGAAATCTATGTCATCAGGCCCGTAGCAGCACAATGAGTGGATTCGGTACGATGATTCTAACTGAAATAAGTCACACAGAAAAAGAAACATCATAAGATATCAGTAATACACGGAATGTAAACTTGGCTACACAGGAACTGAATTACAGAACAGAACAGGGACTCAAATTTAGAAAACCAACTTATGCTTGCTTAAGGGTAAAGGTGAGTTGGGATGCTGCATAAAAGCAGAGATTGAAATGAGCACAGATAAAGTTCCTTAAGCCAAATATGGAATAGACAAGAGCTACTCCTTGCTCAACGAAATGGACTCAACACCGCATATTAAACGCCTAAGAATGTACCTGACTCTTAAGTATCTTAAAACCTGTGGATTGCTATGTCTCCGAAAGAGAATCAAGCATGTGTACAGGGACATAAACGCAGCAGTGATAGGATTGGAGAGGTTCGGTGAGCAAATGAAGACCCTTTGAAGTCATACTGCATGGTACCCATTCCACGGGTTTCAACTCTCCAGGTTTAAGGTATTCTTCCTTCAGCTAAAACATGCATGTGGAACCTAGAGTATGATCAACCATGTGATCGGGAGACGTGTTCAAATATGTCTCAGTTTTCGTACCCTGGTACTCGGGTGCAACATTCCAGACGCTTTACTAACACTCTCCCGACTTGGAGAGTCAGTCCCTTTAACCTCCTGTTTGGCCCAGTTTGCAATTTCTGCGGAAGATGAACAGGAATAGCGAGAACCAATGAGAGACTAGCTGGAGGTGTCTGGACGGGCAAATTTAACTCTCATTTCCCACCAGGAAGAGGAAATAACCAAAGGCTCAGCATGCCGTGCCGGAACCAGATTAGGGCCTGAAGCCATCCTGCGGTGTTGCGGCCAGCTCACAAGAAAGCGAGTTGAAGAAAGGAGCTCAGGGGCACTGTAATTCACAAACCTGCAGAGTTATAAATGACAGCTATCATCCAAAAATATACTGAAGTAAGGCTGCCAAGAGGACTTGAAAGCGGGGCAGAATTGCAGGAAACCGATTTCAGGAGGTAGACTGGAATTGCATTGAAAGCATAGGAAAAGAGGCAGAACGTCCACAATGATGCACTTGGCCAAAAAGGGCGTATGCGTTTTTTCCTGAATATATTCAGGAAAAAACGCATACGCCCTTTTTGGCCAACGAAACAAACTTGCAAAGGAAATCTGCACTACAATGAAGTCTCACTTCCCCCCGGTCAAAAGGGCCATCTGAAAAAAGTGTAAAATCCAGAAAGGCAGGACAGGCCATGGAGAACTGGGAGCCTTGTTATGCTGATGGGCGGGATGTAAATTGCCAACAGCCACTGGGGAGAAGTGTATGGTGTTTCCTGAAACATCTAAGAAACAAAGCAACAGAGCCTAGGGCACTTTCACTTATGGTCCTATAGCTTAGGGAAATTAAAATCAAAAAGACACAGCCACCCCAAAATTTGGGACGCCTCTGTTTACAAGAACCTCGTTTACCGTACAAGTTCTCTATCACAGAAAGTGAAAAATGGATAAAGAACTTGTGGTACTTACGTACAATGCAGTATCACTCAGCAATGAAATCTATGTCATCAGGCCCGTAGCAGCATAATGAGTGGATTCAGGTACGATGATTCTAACTGAAATAAGTCACACAGAAAAAGAAACATCATAAGATATCACTAATACACGGAATGTAAACTTGGCTACACAGGAACTGAATTCCAAAACAGAACAGGGTCTCAAATTTAGAAAACCAACTTATGCTTGCTTAAGGGGAAAGGTGAGTTGGGGTGCTGCATAAAACCAGAGCTTGAACTGAGCACAGATCAAGTTACTTAAGCCAAATATGGAATAGACAAGAGCTACTCCTTGCTCAACGAAATGGACTCAACACCCCATATTAAACGCTTAAGAATGTACCTGACTAGTAAGTATCTTAAAACCTATGGATTGCTATGTCTCCATAAGAGAATCAAGCGTGTGTACAGGGGCATAAACGCAGCAGTGATAGGATTGGAGAGGTTCGGTGAGCAAATGAAGACCCTTTGAAGTCATATTGCATGGTACCCATTACACGGGTCTCAACTCTCCAGGTTTAAGGTATTCTTCCTTCAGCTAAAATATGCATGTGGAACCCAGAGTATGATCAACAGTGTGAACGGGAGACGTGTTCAAATATGTCTCAGTTTTCCTCCCCTGGTACTCGGGTGCAACATTCCAGACGCTTTACTAACACTCTCCCCACTTGGAGAGTCAGCGCCTTTAACCTCCTGTTTGGCCCAGTTTGCAATTTCTGCGGAAGATGAACAGGAATAGGGAGAACCAATGAGAGACTAGCTGGAGGTGTCTGGACGGGCAAATTTAACTCTCATTTCCCACCAGGAAGAGGAAATAACCAAAGGCTCAGCGTGCCATGCCGGAACAAGATTAGGGCCTGAAGCCATCCTGCGGTGTTGCGGCCAGCTCACAAGAAAGCGAGTTGAAGAAAGGAGCTCAGGGGCACTGTAATTCACAAACCTGCAGAGTTATAAATGACAGCTATCGTCCAAAAATATACTGAAGTAAGGCTGCCAAGAGGACTTGAAAGCGGGGCAGAATTGCAGGAAACCGATTTCAGGAGGTAGACTGGAATTGCATTGAAAGCATAGGAAAAGAGGCAGAACGTCCACAATGATGCACTTGGCCAAAAAGGGCATATGCGTTTTTTCCTGAATATATTCAGGAAAAAACGCATACGCCCTTTTTGGCCAACCAAGCAAACTTGCAAAGGAAATCTGCACTACAATGAAGTCTCACTTCCCCCCGGTCAAAAGGGCCATCTGAAAAAAGTGTAAAATCCAGAAAGGCAGGACAGGCCATGGAGAACTGGGAGACTTGTTATGCTGATGGGCGGGATGTAAATTGCCAACAGACACTCCGGAGAAGTGTATGGTGTTTCCTGAAACATCTAAAAAACAAAGCAACAGAGCCTAGGGCACTTCCACTTATGGCCCTATAGCTTAGGGAAATTAAAATCAAAACAACACAGCCACCCCAAAGTTTGGGACGCCTCTGTTTACAAGAACCTCGTTTACCATACAAGTTCAATATCACAGAAAGTGAAAAATGGATAAAGAACTTGTGGTACTTACGTACAATGCAGTATCACTCAGCAGTGAAATCTATGTCATCAGGCCCGTAGCAGCACAATGAGTGGATTCAGGTACGATGATTCTAACTGAAATAAGTCACACAGAAAAAGAAACATCATAAGATATCAGTAATACACGGAATGTAAACTTGGCTACACAGGAACTGAATTACAGAACAGAACAGGGACTCAAATTTAGAAAACCAACTTATGCTTGCTTAAGGGGAAAGGTGAGTTGGGATGCTGCATAAAAGCAGAGATTGAAATGAGCACAGATAAAGTTCCTTAAGCCAAATATGGAATAGACAAGAGTTACTCCTTGCTCAACGAAATGGATTCAACACCGCATATTAAACGCCTAAGAATGTACCTGACTCTTAAGTATCTTAAAACCTATGGATTGCTATGTCTCCGAAAGAGAATCAAGCATGTGTACAGGGACATAAACGCAGCAGTGATAGGATTGGAGAGGTTCGGTGAGCAAATGAAGACCCTTTGAAGTCATACTGCATGGTACCCATTCCACGGGTTTCAACTACCCAGGTTTAAGGTATTCTTCCTTCAGCTAAAACATGCATGTGGAACCTAGAGTATGATCAACCATGTGATCGGGAGACGTGTTCAAATATGTCTCAGTTTTCGTACCCTGGTACTCGGGTGCAACATTCCAGACGCTTTACTAACACTCTCCCGACTTGGAGAGTCAGTCCCTTTAACCTCCTGTTTGGCCCAGTTTGCAATTTCTGCGGAAGATGAACAGGAATAGCGAGAACCAATGAGAGACTAGCTGGAGGTGTCTGGACGGGCAAATTTAACTCTCATTTCCCACCAGGAAGAGGAAATAACCAAAGGCTCAGCGTGCCGTGCCGGAACCAGATTAGGGCCTGAAGCCATCCTGCGGTGTTGCGGCCAGCTCACAAGAAAACGAGTTGAAGAAAGGAGCTCAGGGGCACTGTAATTCACAAACCTGCAGAGTTATAAATGACAACTATCGTCCAAAAATATACTGAAGTAAGGCTACCAAGAGGACTTGAAAGCGGAGCAGAATTGCAGGAAACCGATTTCAGGAGGTAGACTGGAATTGCATTGAAAGCATAGGAAAAGAGGCAAAACGTCCACAATGATGCACTTGGCCAAAAAGGGCGTATGCGTTTTTTCCTGAATATATTCAGGAAAAAACGCATACGCCCTTTTTGGCCAACCAAGCAAGCTTGCAAAGGAAATCTGCACTACAATGAAGTCTCACTTCCCCCCGGTCAAAAGGGTCATCTGAAAAAAGTGTAAAATCCAGAAAGGCAGGACAGGCCATGGAGAACTGGGAGCCTTGTTATGCTGATGGGCCGGATGTAAATTGCCAACAGACACTCGGGAGAAGTGTATGGTGTTTCCTGAAACATCTAAAAAACAAAGCAACAGAGCCTAGGGCACTTCCACTTATGGTCCTATAGCTTAGGGAAATTAAAATCAAAAAGATACAGCCACCCCAATGTTTGGGACGCCTCTGTTTACAAGAACCTCATTTACCGTAAAAGTTCAATATCACAGAAAGTGAAAAATGGATAAAGAACTTGTGGTACTTACGTACAATGCAGTATCACTCAGCAGTGAAATCTATGTCATCAGGCCCGTAGCAGCATAATGAGTGGATTCAGGTACGATGATTCTAACTGAAATAAGTCACACAGAAAAAGAAACATCATAAGATATCACTAATACACGGAATGTAAACTTGGCTACACAGGAACTGAATTCCAAAACACAACAGGGTCTCAAATTTAGAAAACCAACTTATGCTTGCTTAAGGGGAAAGGTGAGTTGGGGTGCTGCATAAAACCAGAGATTGAAATGAGCACAGATAAAGTTCCTTAAGCCAAATATGGAATAGACAAGAGCTACTCCTTGCTCAACGAAATGGACTCAACACCCCATATTAAACGCTTAAGAATGTACCTGACTAGTAAGTATCTTAAGACCTATGGATTGCTATGTCTCCATAAGAGAATCAAGCGTGTGTCCAGGGGCATAAACGCAGCAGTGATAGGATTGGAGAGGTTCGGTGAGCAAATGAAGACCCTTTGAAGTCATATTGCATGGTACCCATTCCACGGGTCTCAACTCTCCAGGTTTAAGGTATTCTTCCTTCAGCTGAAACTTGCATGTGGAACCCAGAGTATGATCAACCATGTGAACGGGAGAAGTGTTCAAATATGTCTCAGTTTTCCTCCCATGGTACTCGGGTGCAACATTCCAGATGCTTTACTAACACTCTCCCCACTTGGAGAGTCAGCGCCTTTAACCTCCTGTTTGGCCCAATTTGCAATTTCTGCGGAAGATGAACAGGAATAGGGAGAACCAATGAGAGATTGGCTGGAGGTGTCTGGACGGGCAAATTTAACTCTCATTTCCCACCAGGAAGAGGAAATAACCAAAGGCTCAGCGTGCCGTGCCGGAACCAGATTAGGGCCTGAAGCCATCCTGCGGTGTTGCGGCCAGCTCACAAGAAAGCGAGTTGAAGAAAGGAGCTCAGGGGCACTGTAATTCAAAACCTGCAGAGTTATAAATGACAGCTATCGTCCAAAAATATACTGAAGTAAGGCGGCCAAGAGGACTTGAAAGCGGGGCAGAATTGCAGGAAACCGATTTCAGGAGGTAGACTGGAATTGCATTGAAAGCATAGGAAAAGAGGCAGAACGTCCACAATGATGCACTTGGCCAAAAAGGGCGTATGCGTTTTTTCCTGAATATATTCAGGAAAAAACGCATACGCCCTTTTTGGCCAACCAAGCAAGCTTGCAAAGGAAATCTGCACTACAATGAAGTCTCACTTCCCCCCGGTCAAAAGGGCCATCGGAAAAAAGTGTAAAATCCAGAAAGGCAGGACAGGCCATGGAGAACTGGGAGCCTTGGTATGCTGATGGGCGGGATGTAAATTGCCAACAGACACTCAGGAGAAGTGTATGGTGTTTCCTGAAACATCTAAAAAACAAAGCAACAGAGCCTAGGGCACTTCCACTTATGGTCCTATAGCTTAGGGAAATTAAAATAAAAAAGACACAGCCACCCCAAAGTTTGGGACGCCTCTGTTTACAAGAACCTCATTTACAGTACAAGTTCAACATCGCAGAAAGTGAAAAATGGATAAAGAACTTGTGGTACTTACGTACAATGCAGTATCACTCAGCAATGAAATCTATGTCATCAGGCCCGTAGCAGAATAATGAGTGGATTCAGGTACGATGATTCTAACTGAAATAAGTCACACAGAAAAAGAAACATCATAAGATATCACTAATACACGGAATGTAAACTTGGCTACACAGGAACTGAATTCCAAAACAGAACAGGGTCTCAAATTTAGAAAACCAACTTATGCTTGCTTAAGGGGAAAGGTGAGTTGGGGTGCTGCATAAAACCAGAGATTGAAATGAGCACAGATAAAGTTCCTTAAGCCAAATATGGAATAGACAAGAGCTACTCCTTGCTCAACGAAATGGACTCAACACCCCATATTAAACGCCTAAGAATGTACCTGACTAGTAAGTATCTTAAAACCTATGGATTGCTATGTCTCCAAAAGAGAATCAAGCATGTGTACAGGGGCATAAACGCAGCAGTAATACGATTGGAGAGGTTCGGTGAGCAAATGAAGACCCTTTGAAGTCATATTGCATGGTACCCATTCCACGGGTTTCAACTACCCAGGTTAAAGGTATTCTTCCTTCAGCTAAAACATGCATGTGGAACCTAGAGTATGATCAACCATGTGATCGGGAGACGTGTTCAAATATGTCTCAGTTTTTGTACCCTGGTACTCGGGTGCAACATTCCAGACGCTTTACTAACACTCTCCCGACTTGGAGAGTCAGTCCCTTTAACCTCCTGTTTGGCCCAGTTTGCAATTTCTGTGGAAGATGAACAGGAATAGCGAGAACCAATGAGAGACTAGCTGGAGGTGTCTGGACGGGCAAATTTAACTCTCATTTCCCACAAGGAAGAGGAATTAACCAAAGGTTCAGCGTGCCGTGCCGGAACCAGATTAGGGCCTGAAGCCATCCTGCGGTGTTGCGGCCAGGTCACAAGAAAGCGAGTTGAAGAAAGGAGCTCAGGGGCACTGTAATTCAGAAACCTGCAGAGTTATAAATGACAGCTATCGTCCAAAAATATACTGAAGTAAGGCTGCCAAGAGGACTTGAAAGCGGGGCAGAATTGCAGGAAACCGATTTCAGGAGGTAGACTGGAATTGCATTGAAAGCATAGGAAAAGAGGCAGAACGTCCACAATGATGCACTTGGCCAAAAAGGGCGTATGCGTTTTTTCCTGAATATATTCAGGAAAAAACGCATACGCCCTTTTTGGCCAACCAAGCAAGCTTGCAAAGGAAATCTGCACTACAATGAAGTCTCACTTCCCCCCGGTCAAAAGGGCCATCTGCAAAAAGTGTAAAATCCAGAAAGGCAGGACAGGCCATGGAGAACTGGGAGCCTTGTTATGCTGATGGGCGGGATGTAAATTGCCAACAGCCACTCGGGAGAAGTGTATGGTGTTTCCTGAAACATCTAAAAAACAAAGCAACAGAGCCTAGGGCACTTCCACTTATGGTCCTATAGCTTAGGGAAATTAAAATGAAAAAGACACAGCCACCCCAAAGTTTGGGACGCCTCTGTTTACAAGAACCTCGTTTACTGTACAAGTTCAATATCACAGAAAGTGAAAAATGGATAAAGAACTTGTGGTACTTACGTACAATGCAGTATCACTCAGCAGTGAAATCTATGTCATCAGGCCCGTAGCAGCACAATGAGTGGATTCAGGTACGATGATTCTAACTGAAATAAGTCACACAGAAAAAGAAACATCATAAGATATCAGTAATACACGGAATGTAAACTTGGCTACACAGGAACTGAATTACAGAACAGAACAGGGTCTCAAATTTAGAAAACCAACTTATGCTTGCTTAAGGGGAAAGGTGAGTTGGGGTGCTGCATAAAACCAGAGATTGAAATGAGCACAGATAAAGTTCCTTAAGCCAAATATGGAATAGACAAGAGCTACTCCTTGCTCAACGAAATGGACTCAACACCCCATATTAAACGCTTAAGAATGTACCTGACTAGTAAGTATCTTAAAACCTATGGATTGCTATGTCTCCATAAGAGAATCAAGGGTGTGTCCAGGGGCATAAACGCAGCAGTGATAGGATTGGAGAGGTTCGGTGAGCAAATGAAGACCCTATGAAGTCATATTGCATGGTACCCATTCCACGGGTCTCAACTCTCCAGGTTTAAGGTATTCTTCCTTCAGCTGAAACTTGCATGTGGAACCCAGAGTATGATCAACCATGTGAACGGGAGAAGTGTTCAAATATGTCTCAGTTTTCCTCCCATGGTACTCGGGTGCAACATTCCAGATGCTTTACTAACACTCTCCCCACTTGGAGAGTCAGCGCCTTTAACCTCCTGTTTGGCCCAATTTGCAATTTCTGCGGAAGATGAACAGGAACAGGGAGAACCAATGAGAGACTAGCTGGAGGTGTCTGGACGGGCAAATTTAACTCTCATTTCCCACCAGGAAGAGGAAATAACCAAAGGCTCAGCGTGCCGTGCCGGAACCAGATTAGGGCCTGAAGCCATCCTGCGGTGTTGCGGCCAGCTCACAAGAAAGCGAGTTGAAGAAAGGAGCTCAGGGGCACTGTAATTCACAAACCTGCAGAGTTATAAATGACAGCTATCGTCCAAAAATATACTGAAGTAAGGCTGCCAAGAGGACTTGAAAGCGGGGCAGAATTGCAGGAAACCGATTTCAGGAGGTAGACTGGAATTGCATTGAAAGCATAGGAAAAGAGGCAGAACGTCGACAATGATGCACTTGGCCAAAAAGGGCGTATGCGTTTTTTCCTGAATATATTCAGGAAAAAACGCATACGCCCTTTTTGGCCAACCAAGCAAGCTTGCAAAGGAAATCTGCACTACAATGAAGTCTCACTTCCCCCCGGTCAAAAGGGCCATCTGAAAAAAGTGTAAAATCCAGAAAGGCAGGACAGGCCATGGAGAACTGGGAGCCTTGTTATGCTGATGGGCGGGATGTAAATTGCCAACAGCCACTCGGGAGAAGTGTATGTTGTTTCCTGAAACATCTAAAAAACAAAGCAACAGAGCCTAGGGCACTTCCACTTATGGTCCTATAGCTTAGGGAAATTAAAATGAAAAAGACACAGCCACCCCAAAGTTTGGGACGCCTCTGTTTACAAGAACCTCGTTTACCGTACAAGTTCAATATCACAGAAAGTGAAAAATGGATAAAGAACTTGTGGTACTTACGTACAATACAGTATCACTCAGCAATGAAATCTATGTCATCAGGCCCGTAGCAGCATAATGAGTGGATTCAGGTACGATGATTCTAACTGAAATAAGTCACACAGAAAAGGAAACATCATAAGATATCAGTAATACACGGAATGTAAACTGGGCTACACAGGAACTGAATTCCAAAACAGAACAGGGTCTCAAATTTAGAAAACCAACTTATGCTTGCTTAAGGGGAAAGGTGAGTTGGGGTGCTGCATAAAACCAGAGATTGAAATGAGCACAGATAAAGTTCCTTAAGCCAAATATGGAATAGACAAGAGCTACTCCTTGCTCAACGAAATGGACTCAACACCCCATATTAAACGCCTAAGAATGTACCTGACTAGTAAGTATCTTAAAACCTATGGATTGCTATGTCTCCAAAAGAGAATCAAGCATGTGTACAGGGGCATAAACGCAGCAGTAATACGATTGGAGAGGTTCGGTGAGCAAATGAAGACCCTTTGAAGTCATATTGCATGGTACCCATTCCACGGGTTTCAACTACCCAGGTTAAAGGTATTCTTCCTTCAGCTAAAACATGCATGTGGAACCTAGAGTATGATCAACCATGTGATCGGGAGACGTGTTCAAATATGTCTCAGTTTTTGTACCCTGGTACTCGGGTGCAACATTCCAGACGCTTTACTAACACTCTCCCGACTTGGAGAGTCAGTCCCTTTAACCTCCTGTTTGGCCCAGTTTGCAATTTCTGTGGAAGATGAACAGGAATAGCGAGAACCAATGAGAGACTAGCTGGAGGTGTCTGGACGGGCAAATTTAACTCTCATTTCCCACAAGGAAGAGGAATTAACCAAAGGTTCAGCGTGCCGTGCCGGAACCAGATTAGGGCCTGAAGCCATCCTGCGGTGTTGCGGCCAGGTCACAAGAAAGCGAGTTGAAGAAAGGAGCTCAGGGGCACTGTAATTCAGAAACCTGCAGAGTTATAAATGACAGCTATCGTCCAAAAATATACTGAAGTAAGGCTGCCAAGAGGACTTGAAAGCGGGGCAGAATTGCAGGAAACCGATTTCAGGAGGTAGACTGGAATTGCATTGAAAGCATAGGAAAAGAGGCAGAACGTCCACAATGATGCACTTGGCCAAAAAGGGCGTATGCGTTTTTTCCTGAATATATTCAGGAAAAAACGCATACGCCCTTTTTGGCCAACCAAGCAAGCTTGCAAAGGAAATCTGCACTACAATGAAGTCTCACTTCCCCCCGGTCAAAAGGGCCATCTGCAAAAAGTGTAAAATCCAGAAAGGCAGGACAGGCCATGGAGAACTGGGAGCCTTGTTATGCTGATGGGCGGGATGTAAATTGCCAACAGCCACTCGGGAGAAGTGTATGGTGTTTCCTGAAACATCTAAAAAACAAAGCAACAGAGCCTAGGGCACTTCCACTTATGGTCCTATAGCTTAGGGAAATTAAAATGAAAAAGACACAGCCACCCCAAAGTTTGGGACGCCTCTGTTTACAAGAACCTCGTTTACCGTACAAGTTCAATATCACAGAAAGTGAAAAATGGATAAAGAACTTGTGGTACTTACGTACAATGCAGTATCACTCAGCAGTGAAATCTATGTCATCAGGCCCGTAGCAGCACAATGAGTGGATTCAGGTACGATGATTCTAACTGAAATAAGTCACACAGAAAAAGAAACATCATAAGATATCAGTAATACACGGAATGTAAACTTGGCTACACAGGAACTGAATTACAGAACAGAACAGGGTCTCAAATTTAGAAAACCAACTTATGCTTGCTTAAGGGGAAAGGTGAGTTGGGGTGCTGCATAAAACCAGAGATTGAAATGAGCACAGATAAAGTTCCTTAAGCCAAATATGGAATAGACAAGAGCTACTCCTTGCTCAACGAAATGGACTCAACACCCCATATTAAACGCTTAAGAATGTACCTGACTAGTAAGTATCTTAAAACCTATGGATTGCTATGTCTCCATAAGAGAATCAAGGGTGTGTCCAGGGGCATAAACGCAGCAGTGATAGGATTGGAGAGGTTCGGTGAGCAAATGAAGACCCTATGAAGTCATATTGCATGGTACCCATTCCACGGGTCTCAACTCTCCAGGTTTAAGGTATTCTTCCTTCAGCTGAAACTTGCATGTGGAACCCAGAGTATGATCAACCATGTGAACGGGAGAAGTGTTCAAATATGTCTCAGTTTTCCTCCCATGGTACTCGGGTGCAACATTCCAGATGCTTTACTAACACTCTCCCCACTTGGAGAGTCAGCGCCTTTAACCTCCTGTTTGGCCCAATTTGCAATTTCTGCGGAAGATGAACAGGAATAGGGAGAACCAATGAGAGACTAGCTGGAGGTGTCTGGACGGGCAAATTTAACTCTCATTTCCCACCAGGAAGAGGAAATAACCAAAGGCTCAGCGTGCCGTGCCGGAACCAGATTAGGGCCTGAAGCCATCCTGCAGTGTTGCGGCCAGCTCACAAGAAAGCGAGTTGAAGAAAGGAGCTCAGGGGCACTGTAATTCACAAACCTGCAGAGTTATAAATGACAGCTATCGTCCAAAAATATACTGAAGTAAGGCTGCCAAGAGGACTTGAAAGCGGGGCAGAATTGCAGGAAACCGATTTCAGGAGGTACACTGGAATTGCATTGAAAGCATAGGAAAAGAGGCAGAACGTCGACAATGATGCACTTGGCCAAAAAGGGCGTATGCGTTTTTTCCTGAATATATTCAGGAAAAAACGCATACGCCCTTTTTGGCCAACCAAGCAAGCTTGCAAAGGAAATCTGCACTACAATGAAGTCTCACTTCCCCCCGGTCAAAAGGGCCATCTGCAAAAAGTGTAAAATCCAGAAAGGCAGGACAGGCCATGGAGAACTGGGAGCCTTGTTATGCTGATGGGCGGGATGTAAATTGCCAACAGCCACTCGGGAGAAGTGTATGGTGTTTCCTGAAACATCTAAAAAACAAAGCAACAGAGCCTAGGGCACTTCCACTTATGGTCCTATAGCTTAGGGAAATTAAAATGAAAAAGACACAGCCACCCCAAAGTTTGGGACGCCTCTGTTTACAAGAACCTCGTTTACCGTACAAGTTCAATATCACAGAAAGTGAAAAATGGATAAAGAACTTGTGGTACTTACGTACAATGCAGTATCACTCAGCAGTGAAATCTATGTCATCAGGCCCGTAGCAGCACAATGAGTGGATTCAGGTACGATGATTCTAACTGAAATAAGTCACACAGAAAAAGAAACATCATAAGATATCAGTAATACACGGAATGTAAACTTGGCTACACAGGAACTGAATTACAGAACAGAACAGGGTCTCAAATTTAGAAAACCAACTTATGCTTGCTTAAGGGGAAAGGTGAGTTGGGGTGCTGCATAAAACCAGAGATTGAAATGAGCACAGATAAAGTTCCTTAAGCCAAATATGGAATAGACAAGAGCTACTCCTTGCTCAACGAAATGGACTCAACACCCCATATTAAACGCTTAAGAATGTACCTGACTAGTAAGTATCTTAAAACCTATGGATTGCTATGTCTCCATAAGAGAATCAAGGGTGTGTCCAGGGGCATAAACGCAGCAGTGATAGGATTGGAGAGGTTCGGTGAGCAAATGAAGACCCTATGAAGTCATATTGCATGGTACCCATTCCACAGGTCTCAACTCTCCAGGTTTAAGGTATTCTTCCTTCAGCTGAAACTTGCATGTGGAACCCAGAGTATGATCAACCATGTGAACGGGAGAAGTGTTCAAATATGTCTCAGTTTTCCTCCCATGGTACTCGGGTGCAACATTCCAGATGCTTTACTAACACTCTCCCCACTTGGAGAGTCAGCGCCTTTAACCTCCTGTTTGGCCCAATTTGCAATTTCTGCGGAAGATGAACAGGAATAGGGAGAACCAATGAGAGACTAGCTGGAGGTGTCTGGACGGGCAAATTTAACTCTCATTTCCCACCAGGAAGAGGAAATAACCAAAGGCTCAGCGTGCCGTGCCGGAACCAGATTAGGGCCTGAAGCCATCCTGCGGTGTTGCGGCCAGCTCACAAGAAAGCGAGTTGAAGAAAGGAGCTCAGGGGCACTGTAATTCACAAACCTGCAGAGTTATAAATGACAGCTATCGTCCAAAAATATACTGAAGTAAGGCTGCCAAGAGGACTTGAAAGCGGGGCAGAATTGCAGGAAACCGATTTCAGGAGGTAGACTGGAATTGCATTGAAAGCATAGGAAAAGAGGCAGAACGTCGACAATGATGCACTTGGCCAAAAAGGGCGTATGCGTTTTTTCCTGAATATATTCAGGAAAAAACGCATACGCCCTTTTTGGCCAACCAAGCAAGCTTGCAAAGGAAATCTGCACTACAATGAAGTCTCACTTCCCCCCGGTCAAAAGGGCCATCTGAAAAAAGTGTAAAATCCAGAAAGGCAGGACAGGCCATGGAGAACTGGGAGCCTTGTTATGCTGATGGGCGGGATGTAAATTGCCAACAGCCACTCGGGAGAAGTGTATGTTGTTTCCTGAAACATCTAAAAAACAAAGCAACAGAGCCTAGGGCACTTCCACTTATGGTCCTATAGCTTAGGGAAATTAAAATGAAAAAGACACAGCCACCCCAAAGTTTGGGACGCCTCTGTTTACAAGAACCTCGTTTACCGTACAAGTTCAATATCACAGAAAGTGAAAAATGGATAAAGAACTTGTGGTACTTACGTACAATACAGTATCACTCAGCAATGAAATCTATGTCATCAGGCCCGTAGCAGCATAATGAGTGGATTCAGGTACGATGATTCTAACTGAAATAAGTCACACAGAAAAGGAAACATCATAAGATATCAGTAATACACGGAATGTAAACTGGGCTACACAGGAACTGAATTCCAAAACAGAACAGGGTCTCAAATTTGGAAAACCAACTTATGCTTGCTTAAGGGTAAAGGTGAGTTGGGGTGCTGCATAAAACCAGAGATTGAAATGAGCACAGATAAAGTTCCTTAAGCCAAATACGGAATAGACAAGAGCTACTCCTTGCTCAACGAAATGGACTCAACACCGCATATTAAACGCCTAAGAATGTACCTGACTCTTAAGTATCTTAAAACCTATGGATTGCTATGTCTCCGGAAGAGAATCAAGCATGTGTACAGGGGCATAAACGCAGCAGTGATAGGATTGGAGAGGTTCGGTGAGCAAATGAAGACCCTTTGAAGTCATATTGCATGGTACCCATTACACGGGTCTCAACTCTCCAGGTTTAAGGTATTCTTCCTTCAGCTGAAACTTGCATGTGGAACCCAGAGTATGATCAACCATGTGAACGGGAGAAGTGTTCAAATATGTCTCAGTTTTCCTCCCATGGTACTCGGGTGCAACATTCCAGATGCTTTACTAACACTCTCCCCACTTGGAGAGTCAGCGCCTTTAACCTCCTGTTTGGCCCAATTTGCAATTTCTGCGGAAGATGAACAGGAATAGGGAGAACCAATGAGAGATTGGCTGGAGGTGTCTGGACGGGCAAATTTAACTCTCGTTTCCCACCAGGAAGAGGAATTAACCAAAGGCTCAGCGTGCCATGCCGGAACCAGATTAGGGCCTGAAGCCATCCTGCGGTGTTGCGGCCAGGTCACAAGAAAACGAGTTGAAGAAAGGAGCTCAGGGGCACTGTAATTCACAAACCTGCAGAGTTATAAATGACAGCTATCGTCCAAAAATATACTGAAGTAAGGCTGCCAAGAGGACTTGAAAGCGGGGCAGAATTGCACGAAACCGATTTCAGGAGGTAGACTGGAATTGCATTGAAAGCATAGGAAAAGAGGGAGAACGTCCACAATGATGCACTTGGCCAAAAAGGGCGTATGCGTTTTTTCCTGAAAATATTCAGGAAAAAACGCATACGCCCTTTTTGGCCAACCAAGCAAACTTGCAAAGGAAATCTGCACTACAATGAAGTCTCACTTCCCCCCGGTCAAAAGGGCCATCGGAAAAAAGTGTAAAATCCAGAAAGGCAGGACAGGCCATGGAGAACTGGGAGCCTTGTTATGCTGATGGGCGGGATGTAACTTGCCAACAGACACTCGGGAGAAGTGTATGGTGTTTCCTGAAACATCTAAAAAACAAAGCAACAGAGCCTAGGGCACTTCCACTTATCGTCCTATAGCTTAGGGAAATTAAAATCAAAAAGACACAGCCACCCCAAAGTTTGGGATGCCTCTGTTTACAAGAACCTCATTTACAGTACAAGTTCAACATCGCAGAAAGTGAAAAATGGATAAAGAACTTGTGGTACTTACGTACAATGCAGTATCACTCAGCAATGAAATCTATGTCATCTGGCCCATAGCAGCATAATGAGTGGATTCAGGTACGATGATTCTAACTGAAATAAGTCACACAGAAAAAGAAACATCATAAGATATCAGTAATACACGGAATGTAAACTTGGCTACACAGGAACTGAATTCCAAAACAGAACAGGGTCTCAAATTTAGAAAACCAACTTATGCTTGCTTAAGGGGAAAGGTGAGTTGGGGTGCTGCATAAAACCAGAGATTGAAATGAGCACAGATAAAGTTCCTTAAGCCAAATATGGAATAGACAAGAGCTACTCCTTGCTCAACGAAATGGACTCAACACCCCATATTAAACGCCTAAGCATGTACCTGACTAGTAAGTATCTTAAAACCTATGGATTGCTATGTCTCCAAAAGAGAATCAAGCATGTGTACAGGGGCATAAACGCAGCAGTAATAGGATTGGAGAGGTTCGGTGAGCAAATGAAGACCCTTTGAAGTCTTATTGCATGGTACCCATTCCACGGGTTTCAACTACCCAGGTTAAAGGTATTCTTCCTTCAGCTATAACATGCATGTGGAACCCAGAGTATGATCAACCGTGTGAACGGGAGACGTGTTCAAATATGTCTCAGTTTTCCTCCCCTGGTACTCGGGTGCAACATTCCAGACGCTTTACTAACACTCTCCCAACTTGGACAGTCAGCGCCTTTAACCTCCTGTTTGGCCCAGTTTGCAATTTCTGTGGAAGATGAACAGGAATAGGGAGAACCAATGAGAGACTAGCTGGAGGTGTCTGGACGGGCAAATTTAACTCTCGTTTCCCACCAGGAAGAGGAATTAACCAAAGGCTCAGCGTGCCGTGCCGGAAACAGATTAGGGCCTGAAGCCATCCTGCGGTGTTGCGGCCAGCTCACAAGAAAGCGAGTTGAAGAAAGGAGCTCAGGGGCACTGTAATTCACAAACCTGCAGAGTTATAAATGATAGCTATCGTCCAAAAATATACTGAAGTAAGGCTGCCAAGAGGACTTGAAAGCAGGGAAGAATTGCAGGAAACCGATTTCAGGAGGTAGACTGGAATTGCATTGAAAGCATAGGAAAAGAGGCAGAACGTCCACAATGATGCACTTGGCCAAAAAGGGCGTATGCGTTTTTTCCTGAATATATTCAGGAAAAAACGCATACGCCCTTTTTGGCCAACCAAGCAAGCTTGCAAAGGAAATCTGCACTACAATGAAGTCTCACTTCCCCCCGGTCAAAAGGGCCATCTGAAAAAAGTGTAAAATCCAGAAAGGCAGGACAGGCCATGGAGAACTGGGAGCCTTGTTATGCTGATGGGCGGGATGTAAATTGCCAACAGACACTCGGGAGAAGTGTATGGTGTTTCCTGAAACATCTAAAAAACAAAGCAACAGAGCCTAGGGCACTTCCACTTATGGTCCTATAGCTTAGGGAAATTAAAATGAAAAAGACACAGCCACCCCAAAGTTTGGGACGCCTCTGTTTACAAGAACCTCGTTTACCGTACAAGTTCAATATCACAGAAAGTGAAAAATGGATAAAGAACTTGTGGTACTTACGTACAATGCCGTATCACTCAGCAGTGAAATCTATGTCATCAGGCCCGTAGCAGCACAATGAGTGGATTCAGGTACAATGATTCTAACTGAAATAAGTCACACAGAAAAAGAAACATCATAAGATATCAGTAATACACGGAATGTAAACTTGGCTACACAGGAACTGAATTACAGAACAGAACAGGGTCTCAAATTTAGAAAACCAACTTATGCTTGTTTAAGGGTAAAGGTGAGTTGGGGTGCTGCATAAAACCAGAGATTGAAATGAGCACAGATAAAGTTCCTTAAGCCAAATATGGAATAGACAAGAGCTACTCCTTGCTCAACGAAATGGACTCAACACCGCATATTAAACGCCTAAGAATGTACCTGACTCTTAAGTATCTTAAAACCTATGGATTGCTATGTCTCTGAAAGAGAATCAAGCATGTGTACAGGGACATAAACGCAGCAGTGATAGGATTGGAGAGGTTCGGTGAGCAAATGAAGACCCTTTGAAGTCATATTGCATGGTACCCATTCCACGGGTTTCAACTACCCAGGTTTAAGGTATTCTTCCTTCAGCTAAAATATGCATGTGGAACCCAGAGTATGATCAACAGTGTGAACGGGAGACGTGTTCAAATATGTCTCAGTTTTCGTACCCTGGTACTCGGGTGCAACATTCCAGACGCTTTACTAACACTCTCCCGACTTGGAGAGTCAGTCCCTTTAACCTCCTGTTTGGCCCAGTTTGCAATTTCTGCGGAAGATGAACAGGAATAGCGAGAACCAATGAGAGACTAGCTGGAGGTGTCTGGACGGGCAAATTTAACTCTCATTTCCCGCCAGGAAGAGGAATTAACCAAAGGCTCAGCGTGCCGTGCCGGAACCAGATTAGGGCCTGAAGCCATCCTGTGGTGTTGCGGCCAGCTCACAAGAAAAGGAGTTGAAGAAAGGAGCTCAGGGGCACTGTAATTCACAAACCTGCAGAGTTATAAATGACAGCTATCGTCCAAAAATATACCGAAGTAAGGCTGCCAAGAGGACTTGAAAGCGGGGCAGAATTGCAGGAAACCGATTTCAGGAGGTAGACTGGAATTGCATTGAAAGCATAGGAAAAGAGGCAGAACGTCCACAATGATGCACTTGGCCAAAAAGGGCGTATGCATTTTTTCCTGAATATATTCAGGAAAAAACGCATACGCCCTTTTTGGCCAACCAAGCAAACTTGCAAAGGAAATCTGCACTACAATGAAGTCTGACTTCCCACCCCCGCCGGTCAAAAGGGCCATCTGAAAAAAGTGTAAAATCCAGAAAGGCAGGACAGGCCATGGAGAACTGGGAGACTTGTTATGCTGATGGGCGGGATGTAAATTGCCAACAGCCACTCGGGAGAAGTGTATGGTGTTTCCTGAAACATCTAAAAAACAAAGCAACAGAGCCTAGGGCACTTCCACTTATGGTCCTATAGCTTAGGGAAATTAAAATCAAAAAGATACAGCCACCCCAATGTTTGGGACGCCTCTGTTTACAAGAACCTCGTTTACCGTACAAGTTCAATATCACAGAAAGTGAAAAATGGATAAAGAACTTGTGGTACTTACGTACAATGCAGTATCACTCAGCAGTGAAATCTATGTCATCAGGCCCGTAGCAGCACAATGAGTGGATTCAGGTACGATGATTCTAACTGAAATAAGTCACACAGAAAAAGAAACATCATAAGATATCACTAATACACGGAATGTAAACTTGGCTACACAGGAACTGAATTACAGAACAGAACAGGGTCTCAAATTTAGAAAACCAACTTATGCTTGTTTAAGGGTAAAGGTGAGTTGGGGTGCTGCATAAAACCAGAGATTGAAATGAGCACAGATAAAGTTCCTTAAGCCAAATATGGAATAGACAAGAGCTACTCCTTGCTCAACGAAATGGACTCAACACCGCATATTAAACGCCTAAGAATGTACCTGACTCTTAAGTATCTTAAAACCTATGGATTGCTATGTCTCCGAAAGAGAATCAAGCATGTGTACAGGGACATAAACGCAGCAGTGATAGGATTGGAGAGGTTTGGTGAGCAAATGAAGACCCTTTGAAGTCATATTGCATGGTACCATTCTACGGGTTTCAACTACCCAGGTTTAAGGTATTCTTCCTTCAGCTAAAACATGCATGTGGAACCTAGAGTATGATCAACCATGTGATCGGGAGACGTGTTCAAATATGTCTCAGTTTTCGTACCCTGGTACTCGGGTGCAACATTCCAGACGCTTTACTAACACTCTCCCGACTTGGAGAGTCAGTCCCTTTAACCACCTGTTTGGCCCAGTTTGCAATTTCTGCGGAAGATGAACAGGAATAGCGAGAACCAATGAGAGACTAGCTGGAGGTGTCTGGACGGGCAAATTTAACTCTCATTTCCCGCCAGGAAGAGGAAATAACCAAAGGCTCAGCGTGCCGTGCCGGAACCAGATTAGGGCCTGAAGCCATCCTGTGGTGTTGCGGCCAGCTCACAAGAAAAGGAGTTGAAGAAAGGAGCTCAGGGGCACTGTAATTCAAAAACCTGCAGAGTTATAAATGACAACTATCGTCCAAAAATATACTGAAGTTAGGCTGCCAAGAGGACTTGAAAGCGAGGCAGAATTGCAGGAAACCGATTTCAGGAGGTAGACGGGAATTGCATTGAAAGCATAGGAAAAGAGGCAGAACGTCCACAATGATGCACTTGGCCAAAAAGGGCGTATGCGTTTTTTCCTGAATATATTCAGGAAAAAACGCATACGCCCTTTTTGGCCAACCAAGCAAGCTTGCAAAGGAAATCTGCACTACAATGAAGTCTCACTTCCCCCCAGTCAAAAGGGCCATCTGAAAAAAGTGTAAAATCCAGAAAGGCAGGACAGGCCATGGAGAACTGGGAGCCTTGTTATGCTGATGGGCGGGATGTAAATTGCCAACAGACACTCGGGAGAAGTGTATGGTGTTTCCTGAAACATCTAAAAAACAAAGCAACAGAGCCTAGGGCACTTCCACTTATGGTCCTATAGCTTAGGGAAATTAAAATGAAAAAGACAAAGCCACCCCAAAGTTTGGGATGCCTCTGTTTACAAGAACCTCGTTTACCGTACAAGTTCAATATCACAGAAAGTGAAAAATGGATAAAGAACTTGTGGTACTTACGTACAATGCAGTATCACTCAGCAGTGAAATCTATGTCATCAGGCCCGTAGCAGCACAATGAGTGGATTCAGGTACAATGATTCTAACTGAAATAAGTCACACAGAAAAAGAAACATCATAAGATATCAGTAATACACGGAATGTAAACTTGGCTACACAGGAACTGAATTACAGAACAGAACAGGGTCTCAAATTTAGAAAACCAACTTATGCTTGTTTAAGGGTAAAGGTGAGTTGGGGTGCTGCATAAAAGCAGAGATTGAAATGAGCACAGATAAAGTTCCTTAAGCCAAATATGGAATAGACAAGAGCTACTCCTTGCTCAACGAAATGGCTCAACACCGCATATTAAACGCCTAAGAATGTACCTGACTCTTAAGTATCTTAAAACCTATGGATTGCTATGTCTCCGAAAGAGAATCAAGCATGTGTACAGGGGCATAAACGCAGCAGTGATAGGATTGGAGAGGTTCGGTGAGCAAATGAAGACCCTTTGAAGTCATATTGCATGGTACCCATTCCACGGGTTTCAACTACCCACGTTTAAGGTATTCTTCCTTCAGCTAAAACATGCATGTGGAACCCAGAGTATGATCAACCGTGTGAACGGGAGACGTGTTCAAATATGTCTCAGTTTTCCTCCCCTGGTACTCGGGTGCAACATTCCAGACGCTTTACTAACACTCTCCCCACTTGGATAGTCAGCCTTTAACCTCCTGTTTAGCCCAGTTTGCAATTTCTGTGGAAGATGATCAGGAAGAGCGAGAACCAATGAGAGACTAGCTGGAGGTGTCTGGACGGGCAAATTTAACTCTCATTTCCCACCAGGAAGAGGAACTAACCAAAGGCTCAGCGTGCCGTGCCGGAACCAGATTAGGGCCTGAAGCCATCCTGCGGTGTTGCGGCCAGCTCAAAAGAAAGCGAGTTGAAGAAAGGAGCTCAGGGGCACTGTAATTCACAAACCTGCAGAGTTATAAATGACAGCTATCGTCCAAAAATATACTGAAGTAAGGCTGCCAAGAGGACTTGAAAGTGGGGCAGAATTGCAGGAAACCGATTTCAGGAGGTTGACTGGAATTGCATTGAAAGCATAGGAGAAGAGGCAAAACGTCCACAATGATGCACTTGGCCAAAAAGGGCGTATGCGTTTTTTCCTGAATATATTCAGGAAAAAACGCATACGCCCTTTTTGGCCAACCAAGCGAGCTTGCAAAGGAAATCTGCACTACAATGAAGTCTCACTTCCCCCCGGTCAAAAGGGCCATCTGAAAAAAGTGTAAAATCCAGAAAGGCAGGACAGGCCATGGAGAACTGGGAGCCTTGTTATGCTGATGGGCGGGATGTAAATTGCCAACAGACACTCGGGAGAAGTGTATGGTGTTTCCTGAAACATCTAAAAAACAAAGCAACAGAGCCTAGGGCACTTCCACATATGGTCCTATAGCTTAGGGAAATTAAAATCAAAAAGACACAGCCACCCCAAAGTTTGGGACGCCTCTGTTTACAAGAACCTCGTTTTCCGTACAAGTTCAATATCACAGAAAGAGGAAAATGGATAAAGAACTTGTGGTACTTATGTACAATGCAGTATCACTCAGCAATGAAATCTATGTCATCAGGCCCGTAGCAGCACAATGAGTGGATTCAGGTACGATGATTCTAACTGAAATAAGTCACACAGAAAAAGAAACATCATAAGATATCAGTAATACACGGAATGTAAACTTGCCTACACAGGAACTGAATTCCAAAACACAACAGGGTCTCAAATTTAGAAAACCAACTTATGCTTGCTTAAGGGGAAAGGTGAGTTGGGGTGCTGCATAAAACCAGAGATTGAAATGAGCACAGATAAAGTTCCTTAAACCAAATATGGAATAGATAAGAGCTACTCCTTGCTCAACGAAATGGACTCAACACCCCATATTAAACGCCTAAGAATGTACCTGACTAGTAAGTATCTTAAAACCTATGGATTGCTATGTCTCCGAAAGAGAATCAAGCATGTGTACAGGGGCATAAACGCAGCAGTGATAGGATTGGAGAGGTTCGGTGAGCAAATGAAGACCCTTTGAAGTCATATTGCATGGTACCCATTACACGGGTCTCAACTCTCCAGGTTTAAGGTATTCTTCCTTCAGCTAAAACATGCATGTGGAACCCAGAGTATGATCAACCGTGTGAACGGGAGATGTGTTCAAATATGTCTCAGTTTTCCTCCCCTGGTACTCGGGTGCAACATTCCAGACGCTTTACTAACACTCTCCCCACTTGGAGAGTCAGCGCCTTTAACCTCCTGTTTGGCCCAGTTTGCAATTTCTGCGGAAGATGAACAGGAATAGGGAGAACCAATGAGAGACTAGCTGGAGGTGTCTGGACGGGCAAATTTAACTCTCATTTCCCACCAGGAAGAGGAACTAACCAAAGGCTCAGCATGCCGTGCCGGAACCAGATTAGGGCCTGAAGCCATCCTGCGGTGTTGCGGCCAGCTCAAAAGAAAACGAGTTGAAGAAAGGAGCTCAGGGGCACTGTAATTCACAAACCTGCAGAGTTATAAATGACAGCTATCGTCCAAAAATATACTGAAGTAAGGCTGCCAAGAGGACTTGAAAGCGGGGCAGAATTGCAGGAAACCGATTTCAGGAGGTAGACTGGAATTGCATTGAAAGCATAGGAAAAGAGGCAGAACGTCCACAATGATGCACTTGGCCAAAAAGGGCATATGCGTTTTTTCCTGAATATATTCAGGAAAAAACGCATACGCCCTTTTTGGCCAAACAAGCAAACTTGCATAGGAAATCTGCACTACAATGAAGTCTCACTTCCCCCCGGTCAAAAGGGCCATCTGAAAAAAGTGTAAAATCCAGAAAGGCAGGACAGGCCATGGAGAACTGGGAGCCTTGTTATGCTGATGGGCGGGATGTAAATTGCCAACAGACACTCGGGAGAAGTGTATGGTGTTTCCTGAAACATCTAAAAAACAAAGCAACAGAGCCTAGGGCACTTCCACTTATGGTCCTATAGCTTAGGGAAATTAAAATCAAAAAGACACAGCCACCCCAAAGTTTGGGACGCCTCTGTTTACAAGAACCTCGTTTACAGTACAAGTTCAACATCGAAGAAAGTGAAAAATGGATAGAGAACTTGTGGTATTTACGTACAATGCAGTATCACTCAGCAATGAAATCTATGTCATCAGGCCCTTAGCAGCACAATGAGTGGATTCAGGTACGATGATTCTAACTGAAATAAGTCACACAGAAAAAGAAACATCAATAAATATCACTAATACATGGAATGTAAACTTGGCTACACAGGAACTGAATTCCAAAACAGAACAGGGTCTCAAATTTAGAAAACCAACTTATGCTTGCTTAAGGGGAAAGGTGAGTTGGGGTGCTGCATAAAACCAGAGATTGAAATGAGCACAGATAAAGTTCCTTAAGCCAAATATGGAATAGACAAGAGCTACTCCTTGCTCAACGAAATGGACTCAACACCCCATATTAAACGCCTAACAATTTACCTGACTAGTAAGTATCTTAAAACCTATGGATTGCTATGTCTCCAAAAGAGAATCAAGCGGGTGTACAGGGGCATAAACGCAGCAGTGATAGGATTGGAGAGGTTCGGTGAGCAAATGAAGACCCTTTGAAGTCATATTGCATGGTACCCATTCCACGGGTCTCAACTCTCCAGGTTTAAGGTATTCTTCCTTCAGCTAAAACATGCATGTGGAACCTAGAGTATGATCAACCATGTGATCGGGAGACGTGTTCAAATATGTCTCAGTTTTCGTACCCTGGTACTCGGGTGCAACATTCCAGACGCTTTACTAACACTCTCCCGACTTGGAGAGTCAGTCCCTTTAACCTCCTGTTTGGCCCAGTTTGCAATTTCTCCGGAAGATGAACAGGAAGAGCGAGAACCAATGAGAGACTAGCTGGAGGTGTCTGGACGGGCAAATTTAACTCTCATTTCCCACCAGGAAGAGGAACTAACCAAAGGCTCAGCGTGCCGTGCCGGAACCAGATTAGGGCCTGAAGCCATCCTGCGGTGTTGCGGCCAGCTCAAAAGAAAGCGAGTTGAAGAAAGGAGCTCAGGGGCACTGTAATTCACAAACCTGCAGAGTTATAAATGACAGCTATCGTCCAAAAATATACTGAAGTAAGGCTGCCAAGAGGACTTGAAAGTGGGGCAGAATTGCAGGAAACCGATTTCAGGAGGTAGACTGGAATTGCATTGAAAGCATAGGAAAAGAGGCAGAACGTCCACAATGATGCACTTGGCCAAAAAGGGCGTATGCGTTTTTTCCTGAATATATTCAGGAAAAAACGCATACGTCCTTTTTGGCCAACCAAGCAAGCTTGCAAAGGAAATCTGCACTACAATGAAGTCTCACTTCCCCCCGGTCAAAAGGGCCATCTGAAAAAAGTGTAAAATCCAGAAAGGCAGGACAGGCCATGGAGAACTGGGAGCCTTGTTATGCTGATGGGCGGGATGTAAATTGCCAACAGACACTCGGGAGAAGTGTATGGTGTTTCCTGAAACATCTAAAAAACAAAGCAACAGAGCCTAGGGCACTTCCACTTATGGTCCTATAGCTTAGGGAAATTAAAATCAAAAAGACACAGCCACCCCAAACTTTGGGACGCCTCTGTTTACAAGAACCTCGTTTACCGTACAAGTTCAACATCGCAGAAAGTGAAAAATGGATAAAGAAGTTGTGGTATTTACTTACAAAGCAATATCACTCAGCAATGAAATCTATGTCATCAGGCCCGTAGCAGCACAATGAGTGGATTCAGGTATGATGATTCTAACTGAAATAAGTCACACAGAAAAAGAAACATCATAAGATATCAGTAATACACGGAATGTAAACTTGGCTACACAGGAACTGAATTACAGAACAGAACAGGGTCTCAAATTTAGAAAACCAACTTATGCTTGCTTAAGGGGAAAGGTGAGTTGGGGTGCTGCATAAAACCAGAGATTGAAATGAGCACAGATAAAGTTCCTTAAGCCAAATATGGAATAGACAAGAGCTACTCCTTGCTCAACGAAATGGACTCAACACCGCATATTAAACGCGTAAAAATGTACCTGACTAGTAAGTATCTTAAAACCTATGGATTGCTATGTCTCCGAAAGAGAATCAAGCATGTGTACAGGGGCATAAACGCAGTAGTGATAGGATTGGAGAGGTTCGGTGAGCAAATGAAGACCCTTTGAAGTCATATTACATGGTACCCATTCCACGGGTCTCAACTACCCAGGTTTAAGGTATTCTTCCTTCAGCAAAAACATGCATGTGAAACCCAGAGTATGATCAACAGTGTGAAAGGGAGGCGTGTTCAAATATGTCTCAGTTTTCCTCACCTGGTACTCGGGTGCAACATTCCAGACGCTTTACTAACACTCTCCCCACTTGGAGAGTCAGCGCCTTTAACCTCCTGTTTGGCCCAGTTTGCAATTTCTGCGGAAGATGAACAGGAATAGGGAGAACCAATGAGAGACTAGGTGGAGGTGTCTGGACGGGCAAATTTAACTCTCATTTCCCACCAGGAAGAGGAACTAACCAAAGGCTCAGCGTGCCGTGCCGGAACCAGATTAGGGCCTGAAGCCATCCTGCGGTGTTGCGGCCAGCTCAAAAGAAAACGAGTTGAAGAAAGGAGCTCAGGGGCACTGTAATTCACAAACCTGCAGAGTTATAAATGACAGCTATCGTCCAAAAATATACTGAAGTAAGGCTGCCAAGAGGACTTGAAAGTGGGGCAGAATTGCAGGAAACCGATTTCAGGAGGTAGACTGGAATTGCATTGAAAGCATAGGAAAAGAGGCAGAACGTCCACAATGATGCACTTGGCCAAAAAGGGCGTATGCGTTTTTTCCTGAATATATTCAGGAAAAAACGCATACGCCCTTTTTGGCCAACCAAGCAAGCTTGCAAAGGAAATCTGCACTACAATGAAGTCTCACTTCCCCCCGGTCAAAAGGGCCATCTGAAAAAAGTGTAAAATCCAGAAAGGCAGGACAGGCCATGGAGAACTGGGAGCCTTGTTATGCTGATGGGCGGGATGTAAATTGCCAACAGACACTCGGGAGAAGTGTATGGTGTTTCCTGAAACATCTAAAAAACAAAGCAACAGAGCCTAGGGCACTTCCACTTATGGTCCTATAGCTTAGGGAAATTAAAATCAAAAAGACACAGCCACCCCAAAGTTTGGGACGCCTCTGTTTACAAGAACCTCGTTTACCGTTCAAGTTCAACATCGCAGAAAGTGAAAAATGGATAAAGAAGTTGTGGTATTTACTTACAAAGCAATATCACTCAGCAATGAAATCTATGTCATCAGGCCCTTAGCAGCACAATGAGTGGATTCAGGTATGATGATTCTAACTGAAATAAGTCACACAGAAAAAGAAACATCATAAGATATCAGTAATACACGGAATGTAAACTTGGCTACACAGGAACTGAATTACAGAACAGAACAGGGTCTCAAATTTAGAAAACCAACTTATGCTTGCTTAAGGGGAAAGGTGAGTTGGGGTGCTGCATAAAACCAGAGATTGAAATGAGCACAGATAAAGTTCCTTAAGCCAAATATGGAATAGACAAGAGCTACTCCTTGCTCAACGAAATGGACTCAACACCCCATATTAAATGCCTAAGAATGTACCTGACTAGTAAGTATCTTAAAACCTATGGATTGCTATGTCTCCAAAAGAGAATCAAGCGTGTGTACAGGGGCATAAACGCAGCAGTGATAGGATTGGAGAGGTTCGGTGAGCAAATGAAGACCCTTTGAAGTCATATTTCATGGTACCCATTCCACGGGTCTCAACTACCAAGGTTTAAGGTATTCTTCCTTCAGCTAAAACATGCATGTGAAACCCAGAGTATGATCAACAGTGTGAACGGGAGACGTGTTCAAATATGTCTCAGTTTTCCTCCCCTGGTACTCGGGTGCAACATTCCAGACGCTTTACTAACACTCTCCCCACTTGGAGAGTCAGCGCCTTTAACCTCCTGTTTGGCCCAGTTTGCAATTTCTGCGGAAGATGAACAGGAATAGGGAGAACCAATGAGAGACTAGGTGGAGGTGTCTGGACGGGCAAATTTAACTCTCATTTCCCACCAGGAAGAGGAACTAACCAAAGGCTCAGCGTGCCGTGCCAGAACCAGATTAGGGCCTGAAGCCATCCTGCGGTGTTGCGGCCAGCTCAAAAGAAAACGAGTTGAAGAAAGGAGCTCAGGGGCACTGTAATTCACAAACCTGCAGAGTTATAAATGACAGCTATCGTCCAAAAATATACTGAAGTAAGGCTGCCAAGAGGACTTGAAAGTGGGGCAGAATTGCAGGAAACCGATTTCAGGAGGTAGACTGGAATTGCATTGAAAGCATAGGAAAAGAGGCAGAACGTCCACAATGATGCACTTGGCCAAAAAGGGCGTATGCGTTTTTTCCTGAATATATTCAGGAAAAAACACATACGCCCTTTTTGGCCAACCAAGCAAGCTTGCAAAGGAAATCTGCACTACAATGAAGTCTCACTTCCCCCCGGTCAAAAGGGCCATCTGAAAAAAGTGTAAAATCCAGAAAGGCAGGACATTTCATGGAGAACTGGGAGCCTTGTTATGCTGATGGGCGGGATGTAAATTGCCAACAGACACTCGGGAGAAGTGTATGGTGTTTCCTGAAACATCTAAGAAACAAAGCAACAGAGCCTAGGGCACTTCCACTTATGGTCCTATAGCTTAGGGAAATTAAAATCAAAAAGACACAGCCACCCCAAAGTTTGGGACGCCTCTGTTTACAAGAACCTCGTTTACAGTACAAGTTCAACATCGCAGAAAGTGAAAAATGGATAAAGAAGTTGTGGTATTTACTTACAAAGCAATATCACTCAGCAATGAAATCTATGTCATCAGGCCCTTAGCAGCACAATGAGTGGATTCAGGTATGATGATTCTAACTGAAATAAGTCACACAGAAAAAGAAACATCATAAGATATCACTAATACACGGAATGTAAACTTGGCTACACAGGAACTGAATTCCAAAACACAACAGGGTCTCAAATTTAGAAAACCAACTTATGCTTGCTTAAGGGTAAAGGTGAGTTGGGGTGCTGCATAAAACCAGAGATTGAAATGAGCACAGATAAAGTTCCTTAAGCCAAATATGGAATAGACAAGAGCTACTCCTTGCTCAACGAAATGGACTCAACACCCCATATTAAACGCCTAAGAATGTACCTGACTAGTAAGTATCTTAAAACCTATGGATTGCTATGTCTCCAAAAGAGAATCAAGCGTGTGTACAGGGGCATAAACGCAGCAGTGATAGGATTGGAGAAGTTCGGTGAGCAAATGAAGACCCTTTGAAGTCATATTGCATGGTACCCATTCCACGGGTTTCAACTACCCAGGTTTAAGGTATTCTTCCTTCAGCTAAAACATGCATGTGGAACCCAGAGTATGATCAACCGTGTGAACGGGAGACGTGTTCAAATATGTCTCAGTTTTCGTACCCTGGTACCCGGGTGCAACATTCCAGACGCTTTACTAACACTCTCCCGACTTGGAGAGTCAGCGCCTTTAACCTCCTGTTTGGCCCAGTTTGCAATTTCTGTGGAAGATGAACAGGAATAGCGAGAACCAATGAGAGACTAGCTGGAGGTGTCTGGACGGGCAAATTTAACTCTCATTTCCCACCAGGAAGCGGAATTAACCAAAGGCTCAGCGTGCCATGCCGGAACCACATTAGGGCCTGAAGCCATCCTGCGGTGTTGCGGCCAGGTCACAAGAAAGCGAGTTGAAGAAAGGAGCTCAGGGGCACTGTAATTCACAAACCTGCAGAGTTATAAATGACAGCTATTTCCAAAAATATACTGAAGTAAAGCTGCCAAGAGGACTTGAAAGCGGGGCAGAATTGCAGGAAACTGATTTCAGGAGGTAGACTGGAATTGCATTGAAAGCTTCGGAAAAGATGCAGAACGTCCACAATGATGCACTTGGCCAAAAAGGGCGTATGCGTTTTTTCCTGAATATATTCAGGAAAAAACGCATACGCCCTTTTTGGCCAACCAAGCAAGCTTGCAAAGGAAATCTGCACTACAATGAAGTCTCACTTCCCCCCGGTCAAAAGGGCCATCTGAAAAAAGTATAAAATCCAGAAAGGCAGGACAGGCCATGGAGAACTGGGAGCCTTGTTATGCTGATGGGCGGGATGTAAATTGCCAACAGACACTCGGGAGAAGTGTATGGTGTTTCCTGAAACATCTAAAAAACAAAGCAACAGAGCCTAGGGCACTTCCACTTATGGTCCTATAGCTTAGGGAAATTAAAATAAAAAAGACACAGCCACCCCGAAGTTTGGAATGGCTCTGTTTACAAGAACCTCGTTTACCGTACAAGTTCAACATCGCAGAAAGTGAAAAATGGATAAAGAAGTTGTGGTATTTACTTACAAAGCAATATCACTCAGCAATGAAATCTATGTCATCAGGCCCTTAGCAGCACAATGAGTGGATTCATGTATGATGATTCTAACTGAAATAAGTCACACAGAAAAAGAAACATCATAAGATATCACTAATACACGGAATGTAAACTTGGCTACACAGGAACTGAATTACAGAACAGAACAGGGTCTCAAATTTAGAAAACCAACTTATGCTTGCTTAAGGGGAAAGGTGAGTTGGGGTGCTGCATAAAACCAGAGATTGAAATGAGCACAGATAAAGTTCCTTAAGCCAAATATGGAATAGACAAGAGCTACTCCTTGCTCAACGAAATGGACTCAACACCCCATATTAAACGCCTAAGAATGTACCTGACTAGTAAGTAACTTAAAACCTATGGATTGCTATGTCTCCAAAAGAGAATCAAGCGTGTGTACAGGGGCATAAACGCAGCAGTGATAGGATTGGAGAGGTTCGGTGAGCAAATGAAGACCCTTTGAAGTCATATTGCATGGTACCCATTCCACGGGTTTCAACTACCCACGTTTAAGGTATTCTTCCTTCAGCTAAAACATGCATGTGGAACCCAGAGTATGATCAACAGTGTGAACGGGAAACCTGTTCAAATATGTCTCAGTTTTCGTACCCTGGTACTCGGGTGCAACATTCCAGACGCTTTACTAACACTCTCCCCACTTGGAGAGTCAGCGCCTTTAACCTCCTGTTTGGCCCAGTTTGCAATTTCTGCGGAAGATGAACAGGAATAGGGAGAACCAATGAGAGACTAGGTGGAGGTGTCTGGACGGGCAAATTTAACTCTCATTTCCCACCAGGAAGAGGAACTAACCAAAGGCTCAGCGTGCCGTGCCGGAACCAGATTAGGGCCTGAAGCCATCCTGCGGTGTTGTGGCCAGCTCAAAAGAAAGCGAGTTGAAGAAAGGAGCTCAGGGGCACTGTAATTCACAAACCTGCAGAGTTATAAATGACAGCTATCATCCAAAAATATACTGAAGTAAGGCTGCCAAGAGGACTTGAAAGCGGGGCAGAATTGCAGGAAACCGATTTCAGGAGGTAGACTGGAATTGCATTGAAAGCATAGGAAAAGAGGCAGAACGTCCACAATGATGCACTTGGCCAAAAAGGGCGTATGCGTTTTTTCCTGAATATATTCAGGAAAAAACGCATACGCCCTTTTTGGCCAACCAAGCAAGCTTGCAAAGGAAATCTGCACTACAATGAAGTCTCACTTCCCCCCGGTCAAAAGGGCCATCTGAAAAAAGTGTAAAATCCAGAAAGGCAGGACAGGCCATGGAGAACTGGGAGCCTTGTTATGCTGATGGGCGGGATGTAAATTGCCAACAGACACTCGGGAGAAGTGTATGGTGTTTCCTGAAACATCTGAAAAACAAAGCAACAGAGCCTAGGGCACTTCCACTTATGGTCCTATAGCTTAGGGAAATTAAAATAAAAAAGACACAGCCACCCCGAAGTTTGGAATGGCTCTGTTTACAAGAACCTCGTTTACCGTACAAGTTCAACATCGCAGAAAGTGAAAAATGGATAAAGAAGTTGTGGTATTTACTTACAAAGCAATATCACTCAGCAATGAAATCTATGTCATCAGGCCCTTAGCAGCATAATGAGTGGATTCAGGTATGATGATTCTAACTGAAATAAGTCACACAGAAAAAGAAACATCATAAGATATCAGTAATACACGGAATGTAAACTTGGCTACACAGGAACTGAATTACAGAACAGAACAGGGTCTCAAATTTAGAAAACCAACTTATGCTTGCTTAAGGGGAAAGGTGAGTTGGGGTGCTGCATAAAACCAGAGATTGAAATGAGCACAGATAAAGTTCCTTAAGCCAAATATGGAATAGACAAGAGCTACTCCTTGCTCAACGAAATGGACTCAACACCGCATATTAAACGCCTAAGAATGTACCTGACTAGTAAGTAACTTAAAACCTATGGATTGCTATGTCTCCAAAAGAGAATCAAGCGTGTGTACAGGGGCATAAATGCAGCAGTGATAGGATTGGAGAGGTTCGGTGAGCAAATGAAGACCCTTTGAAGTCATATTGCATGGTACCCATTCCACGGGTTTCAACTACCCACGTTTAAGGTATTCTTCCTTCAGCTAAAACATGCATGTGGAACCCAGAGTATGATCAACCGTGTGAACGGGAGACCTGTTCAAATATGTCTCAGTTTTCCTCCCCTGGTACTCGGGTGCAACATTCCAGACGCTTTACTAACACTCTCCCCACTTGGAGAGTCAGCGCCTTTAACCTCCTGTTTGGCCCAGTTTGCAATTTCTGCGGAAGATGAACAGGAATAGGGAGAACCAATGAGAGACTAGGTGGAGGTGTCTGGACGGGCAAATTTAACTCTCATTTCCCACCAGGAAGAGGAACTAACCAAAGGCTCAGCGTGCCGTGCCGGAACCAGATTAGGGCCTGAAGCCATCCTGCGGTGTTGTGGCCAGCTCAAAAGAAAGCGAGTTGAAGAAAGGAGCTCAGGGGCACTGTAATTCACAAACCTGCAGAGTTATAAATGACAGCTATCATCCAAAAATATACTGAAGTAAGGCTGCCAAGAGGACTTGAAAGCGGGGCAGAATTGCAGGAAACCGATTTCAGGAGGTAGACTGGAATTGCATTGAAAGCATAGGAAAAGAGGCAGAACGTCCACAATGATGCACTTGGCCAAAAAGGGCGTATGCGTTTTTTCCTGAATATATTCAGGAAAAAACGCATACGCCCTTTTTGGCCAACCAAGCAAGCTTGCAAAGGAAATCTGCACTACAATGAAGTCTCACTTCCCCCCGGTCAAAAGGGCCATCTGAAAAAAGTGTAAAATCCAGAAAGGCAGGACAGGCCATGGAGAACTGGGAGCCTTGTTATGCTGATGGGCGGGATGTAAATTGCCAACAGACACTCGGGAGAAGTGTATGGTGTTTCCTGAAACATCTGAAAAACAAAGCAACAGAGCCTAGGGCACTTCCACTTATGGTCCTATAGCTTAGGGAAATTAAAATAAAAAAGACACAGCCACCCCGAAGTTTGGAATGGCTCTGTTTACAAGAACCTCGTTTACCGTACAAGTTCAACATCGCAGAAAGTGAAAAATGGATAAAGAAGTTGTGGTATTTACTTACAAAGCAATATCACTCAGCAATGAAATCTATGTCATCAGGCCCTTAGCAGCATAATGAGTGGATTCAGGTATGATGATTCTAACTGAAATAAGTCACACAGAAAAAGAAACATCATAAGATATCAGTAATACACGGAATGTAAACTTGGCTACACAGGAACTGAATTACAGAACAGAACAGGGTCTCAAATTTAGAAAACCAACTTATGCTTGCTTAAGGGGAAAGGTGAGTTGGGGTGCTGCATAAAACCAGAGATTGAAATGAGCACAGATAAAGTTCCTTAAGCCAAATATGGAATAGACAAGAGCTACTCCTTGCTCAACGAAATGGACTCAACACCGCATATTAAACGCCTAAGAATGTACCTGACTAGTAAGTAACTTAAAACCTATGGATTGCTATGTCTCCAAAAGAGAATCAAGCGTGTGTACAGGGGCATAAACGCAGCAGTGATAGGATTGGAGAGGTTCGGTGAGCAAATGAAGACCCTTTGAAGTCATATTGCATGGTACCCATTCCACGGGTTTCAACTACCCACGTTTAAGGTATTCTTCCTTCAGCTAAAACATGCATGTGGAACCCAGAGTATGATCAACCGTGTGAACGGGAGACCTGTTCAAATATGTCTCAGTTTTCCTCCCCTGGTACTCGGGTGCAACATTCCAGACGCTTTACTAACACTCTCCCCACTTGGAGAGTCAGCGCCTTTAACCTCCTGTTTGGCCCAGTTTGCAATTTCTGCGGAAGATGAACAGGAATAGGGAGAACCAATGAGAGACTAGGTGGAGGTGTCTGGACGGGCAAATTTAACTCTCATTTCCCACCAGGAAGAGGAACTAACCAAAGGCTCAGCGTGCCGTGCCGGAACCAGATTAGGGCCTGAAGCCATCCTGCGGTGTTGCGGCCAGCTCAAAAGAAAGCGAGTTGAAGAAAGGAGCTCAGGGGCACTGTAATTCACAAACCTGCAGAGTTATAAATGACAGCTATCGTCCAAAAATATACTGAAGTAAGGCTGCCAAGAGGACTTGAAAGTGGGGCAGAATTGCAGGAAACCAATTTCAGGAGGTAGACTGGAATTGCATTGAAAGCATAGGAAAAGAGGCAGAACTTCCACAATGATGCACTTGGCCAAAAAGGGCGTATGCGTTTTTTCCTGAATATATTCAGGAAAAAACGCATACGCCCTTTTTGGCCAACCAAGCAAGCTTGCAAAGGAAATCTGCACTACAATGAAGTCTCACTTCCCCCCGGTCAAAAGGGCCATCTGAAAAAAGTGTAAAATCCAGAAAGGCAGGACAGGCCATGGAGAACTGGGAGCCTTGTTATGCTGATGGGCGGGATGTAAATTGCCAACAGACACTCGGGAGAAGTGTATGGTGTTTCCTGAAACATCTAAAAAACAAAGCAACAGAGCCTAGGGCACTTCCACTTATGGTCTATAGCTTAGGGAAATTAAAATCAAAAAGACACAGCCACCCCAAAGTTTGGGACGCCTCTGTTTACAAGAACGTCGTTTACAGTAAAAGTTCAACATCGCAGAAAGTGAAAAATGGATAAAGAAGTTTTGGTATTTACTTACAAAGCAATATCACTCAGCAATGAAATCTATGTCATCAGGCCCGTAGCAGCATAATGAGTGGATCAGGTACGATGATTCTAACTGAAATAAGTCACACAGAAAAAGAAACATCATAAGATATCACTAATACACGGAATGTAAACTGGGCTACACAGGAACTGAATTACAGAACAGAACAGGGTCTCAAATTTAGAAAACCAACTTATGCTTGCTTAAGGGGAAAGGTGAGTTGGGGTGCTGCATAAAACCAGAGATTGAAATGAGCACAGATAAAGTTCCTTAAGCCAAATATGGAATAGACAAGAGCTACTCCTTGCTCAACGAAATGGACTCAACACCCCATATTAAACGCCTAAGAATGTACCTGACTAGTAAGTATCTTAAAACCTATGGATTGCTATGTCTCCAAAAGAGAATCCAGCGTGTGTACAGGGGCATAAACGCAGCAGTGATAGGATTGGAGAGGTTCGGTGAGCAAATGAAGACCCTTTGAAGTCATATTGCATGGTACCCATTCCACGGGTTTCAACTACCCTGGTTTAAGGTATTCTTCCTTCAGCTAAAACATGCATGTGGAACCCAGAGTATGATCAACCGTGTGAACGGGAGACGTGTTCAAATATGTCTCAGTTTTCCTCCCCTGGTACTCGGGTGCAACATTCCAGACGCTTTACTAACACTCTCCCCACTTGGATAGTCAGCCTTTAACCTCCTGTTTAGCCCAGTTTGCAATTTCTGCGGAAGATGAACAGGAAGAGCGAGAACCAATGAGAGACTAGCTGGAGGTGTCTGGACGGGCAAATTTAACTCTCATTTCCCACCAGGAAGAGGAACTAACCAAAGGCTCAGCGTGCCGTGCCGGAACCAGATTAGGGCCTGAAGCCATCCTGCGGTGTTGCGGCCAGCTCAAAAGAAAGCGAGTTGAAGAAAGGAGCTCAGGGGCACTGTAATTCACAAACCTGCAGAGTTATAAATGACAGCTATCGTCCAAAAATATACTGAAGTAAGGCTGCCAAGAGGACTTGAAAGCGGGGCAGAATTGCAGGAAACCGATTTCAGGAGGTAGACTGGAATTGCATTGAAAGCATAGGAAAAGAGGCAGAACGTCCACAATGATGCACTTGGCCAAAAAGGGCGTATGCGTTTTTTCCTGAATATATTCAGGAAAAAACGCATACGCCCTTTTTGGCCAACCAAGCAAGCTTGCAAAGGAAATCTGCACTACAATGAAGTCTCACTTCCCCCCGGTCAAAAGGGCCATCTGAAAAAAGTGTAAAATCCAGAAAGGCAGGACAGGCCATGGAGAACTGGGAGCCTTGTTATGCTGATGGGCGGGATGTAAATTGCCAACAGACACTCGGGAGAAGTGTATGGTGTTTCCTGAAACATCTAAAAAACAAAGCAACAGAGCCTAGGGCACTTCCACTTACGGTCCTATAGCTTAGGGAAATTAAAATCAAAATGACACAGCCACCCCAAAGTTTGGGACGCCTCTGTTTACAAGAACCTCGTTTACAGTACAAGTTCAACATCGCAGAAAGTGAAAAATGGATAAAGAAGTTGTGGTATTTACTTACAAAGCAATATCACTCAGCAATGAAATCTATGTCATCAGGCCCGTAGCAGCATAATGAGTGGATTCAGGTACGATGATTCTAACTGAAATAAGTCACACAGGAAAAGAAACATCATAAGATATCACTAATACACGGAATGTAAACTGGGCTACACAGGAACTGAATTACAGAACAGAACAGGGTCTCAAATTTAGAAAACCAACTTATGCTTGCTTAAGGGGAAAGGTGAGTTGGGGTGCTGCATAAAACCAGAGATTGAAATGAGCACAGATAAAGTTCCTTAAGCCAAATATGGAATACACAAGAGCTACTCCTTGCTCAACGAAATGGACTCAACACCGCATATTAAACGCCTAAGAATGTACCTGACTAGTAAGTATCTTAAAACCTATGGATTGCTCTGTCTCTTAAAGAGAATCAAGCATGTGTACAGGGGCATAAACGCAGCAGTGATAGGATTGGAGAGGTTCGGTGAGCAAATGAAGACCCTTTGAAGTCATATTGCATGGTACCCATTCCACGGGTTTCAACTACCCAGGTTTAAGGTATTCTTCCTTCAGCTAAAACATGCATGTGGAACCTAGAGCATGATCAAACATGTGATCGGGAGATGTGTTCAAATATGTCACAGCTTTCGTACCCTGGTACTCGGGTGCAACATTCCAGACGCTTTACTAACACTCTCCCCACTTGGAGAGTCAGCGCCTTTAACCTCCTGTTTGGCCCAGTTTGCAATTTCTGCGGAAGATGAACAGGAATAGGGAGAACCAATGAGAGACTAGATGGAGGTGTCTGGACGGACAAATTTAACTCTCATTTCCCACCAGGAAGAGGAACTAACCAAAGGCTCAGCGTGCCGTGCCGGAACCAGATTAGGGCCTGAAGCCATCCTGCGGTGTTGCGGCCAGCTCACCAGAAAGCGAGTTGAAGAAAGGAGCTCAGGGGCACTGTAATTCACAAACCTGCAGAGTTATAAATGACAGCTATTTCCAAAAATATACTGAAGTAAAGCTGCCAAGAGGACTTGAAAGCGGGGCAGAATTGCAGGAAACTGATTTCTGGAGGTAGACTGGAATTGCATTGAAAGCTTCGGAAAAGATGCAGAACGTCCACAATGATGCACTTGGCCAAAAAGGGCGTATGCGTTTTTTCCTGAATATATTCAGGAAAAAACGCATACGCCCTTTTTGGACAACCAAGCAAGCTTGCAAAGGAAATCTGCACTACAATGAAGTCTCACTTCCCCCCGGTCAAAAGGGCCATCTGAAAAAAGTGTAAAATCCAGAAAGGCAGGACAGGCCATGGAGAACTGGGAGCCTTGTTATGCTGATGGGCGGGATGTAAATTGCCAACAGACACTCGGGAGAAGTGTATGGTGTTTCCTGAAACATCTGAAAAACAAAGCAACAGAGCCTAGGGCACTTCCACTTATGGTCCTATAGCTTAGGGAAATTAAAATAAAAAAGACACAGCCACCCCGAAGTTTGGAATGGCTCTGTTTACAAGAACCTCGTTTACCGTACAAGTTCAACATCGCAGAAAGTGAAAAATGGATAAAGAAGTTGTGGTATTTACTTACAAAGCAATATCACTCAGCAATGAAATCTATGTCATCAGGCCCGTAGCAGCACAATGAGTGGATTCAGGTATGATGATTCTAACTGAAATAAGTCACACAGAAAAAGAAACATCATAAGATATCAGTAATACACGGAATGTAAACTGGGCTACACAGGAACTGAATTACAGAACAGAACAGGGTCTCAAATTTAGAAAACCAACTTATGCTTGCTTAAGGGGAAAGGTGAGTTGGGGTGCTGCATAAAACCAGAGATTGAAATGAGCACAGATAAAGTTCCTTAAGCCAAATATGGAATAGACAAGAGCTATTCCTTGCTCAACGAAATGGACTCAACACCCCATATTAAACGCCTAAGAATGTACCTTACTAGTAAGTATCTTAAAACCTATGGATTGCTATGTCTCCAAAAGAGAATCAAGCGTGTGTACAGGGGCATAAACGCAGCAGTGATAGGATTGGAGAGGTTCGGTGAGCAAATGAAGACCCTTTGAAGTCATATTGCATGGTACCCATTCCACGGGTTTCAACTACCCAGTTTTAAGGTATTCTTCCTTCAGCTAAAACATGCATGTGGAACCTAGAGTATGATCAACCATGTGATCGGGAGACGTGTTCAAATATGTCTCAGTTTTCGTACCCTGGTACTCGGGTGCAACATTCCAGACGCTTTACTAACACTCTCCCGACTTGGAGAGTCAGTCCCTTTAACCTCCTGTTCGGCCCAGTTTGCAATTTCTGCGGAAGATGAACAGGAAGAGCGAGAACCAATGAGAGACTAGCTGGAGGTGTCTGGACGGGCAAATTTAACTCTCATTTCCCACCAGGAAGAGGAATTAACCAAAGGCTCAGCGTGCCGTGCCGGAACCAGATTAGGGCCTGAAGCCATCCTGCGGTGTTGCGGCCAGGTCACAAGAAAGCGAGTTGAAGAAAGGAGCTCAGGGGCACTGTAATTCACAAACCTGCAGAGTTATAAATGACAGCTATCGTCCAAAAATATACTGAAGTAAGGCTGCCAAGAGGACTTGAAAGCGGGGAAGAATTGCAGGAAACTGATTTCAGGAGGTAGACTGGAATTGCATTGAAAGCATAGGAAAAGAGGCAGAACGTCCACAATGATGCACTTGGCCAAAAAGGGCGTATGCGTTTTTTCCTGAATATATTCAGGAAAAAACGCATACGCCCTTTTTGGCCAACCAAGAAAACTTGCAAAGGAAATCTGCACTACAATGAAGTCTCACTTCCCCCCGGTCAAAAGGGCCATCTGAAAAAAGTGTAAAATCCAGAAAGGCAGGACAGGCCATGGAGAACTGGGAGCCTTGTTATGCTGATGGGCGGGATGTAAATTGCCAACAGACACTCGGGAGAAGTGTATGGTGTTTCCTGAAACATCTAAAAAACAAAGCAACAGAGCCTAGGGCACTTCCACTTATGGTCCTATAGCTTAGGGAAATTAAAATCAAAAAGACACAGCCACCCCAAAGTTTGGGACGCCTCTGTTTACAAGAACCTCGTTTACAGTACAAGTTCAACATCGCAGAAAGTGAAAAATGGATAAAGAACTTGTGATATTTACTTACAAAGCAATATCACTCAGCAATGAAATCTATGTCATCAGGCCCGTAGCAGCATAATGAGTGGATTCAGGTACGATGATTCTAACTGAAATAAGTCACACAGAAAATGAAACATCATAAGATATCACTAATACACGGAATGTAAACTGGGCTACAGAGGAACTGAATTACAGAACAGAACAGGGTCTCAAATTTAGAAAACCAACTTATGCTTGCTTAAGGGGAAAGGTGAGTTGGGGTGCTGCATAAAACCAGAGATTGAAATGAGCACAGATAAAGTTCCTTAAGCCAAATATGGAATAGACAAGAGCTACTCCTTGCTCAACGAAATGGACTCAACACCCCATATTAAACGCCTAAGAATGTACCTTACTAGTAAGTATCTTAAAACCTATGGATTGCTATGTCTCCAAAAGAGAATCAAGCGTGTGTACAGGGGCATAAACGCAGCAGTGATAGGATTGGAGAGGTTCGGTGAGCAAATGAAGACCCTTTGAAGTCATATTGCATGGTACCCATTCCACGGGTTTCAACTACCAAGTTTTAAGGTATTCTTCCTTCAGCTAAAACATGCATGTGGAACCTAGAGTATGATCAACCATGTGATCGGGAGACGTGTTCAAATATGTCTCAGTTTTCGTACCCTGGTACTCGGGTGCAACATTCCAGACGCTTTACTAACACTCTCCCGACTTGGAGAGTCAGTCCCTTTAACCTCCTGTTCGGCCCAGTTTGCAATTTCTGCGGAAGATGAACAGGAAGAGCGAGAACCAATGAGAGACTAGCTGGAGGTGTCTGGACGGGCAAATTTAACTCTCATTTCCCACCAGGAAGAGGAATTAACCAAAGGCTCAGCGTGCCGTGCCGGAACCAGATTAGGGCCTGAAGCCATCCTGCGGTGTTGCGGCCAGGTCACAAGAAAGCGAGTTGAAGAAAGGAGCTCAGGGGCACTGTAATTCACAAACCTGCAGAGTTATAAATGACAGCTATCGTCCAAAAATATACTGAAGTAAGGCTGCCAAGAGGACTTGAAAGCGGGGAAGAATTGCAGGAAACCGATTTCAGGAGGTAGACTGGAATTGCATTGAAAGCATAGGAAAAGAGGCAGAACGTCCACAATGATGCACTTGGCCAAAAAGGGCGTATGCGTTTTTTCCTGAATATATTCAGGAAAAAACGCATACGCACTTTTTGGCCAACCAAGCAAACTTGCAAAGGAAATCTGCACTACAATGAAGTCTCACTCCCCCCCGGTCAAAAGGGCCATCTGAAAAAAGTGTAAAATCCAGAAAGGCAGGACAGGCCATGGAGAACTGGGAGCCTTGTTATGCTGATGGGCGGGATGTAAATTGCCAACAGACACTCGGGAGAAGTGTATGGTGTTTCCTGAAACATCTAAAAAACAAAGCAACAGAGCCTAGGGCACTTCCACTTATGGTCCTATAGCTTAGGGAAATTAAAATCAAAAAGACACAGCCACCCCAAAGTTTGGGACGCCTCTGTTTACAAGAACCTCGTTTACAGTACAAGTTCAACATCGCAGAAAGTGAAAAATGGACAAAGAACTTGTGATATTTACTTACAAAGCAATATCACTCAGCAATGAAATCTATGTCATCAGGCCCGTAGCAGCATAATGAGTGGATTCAGGTACGATGATTCTAACTGAAATAAGTCACACAGAAAATGAAACATCATAAGATATCACTAATACACGGAATGTAAACTGGGCTACACAGGAACTGAATTACAGAACAGAACAGGGTCTCAAATTTAGAAAACCAACTTATGCTTGCTTAAGGGGAAAGGTGAGTTGGGGTGCTGCATAAAACCAGAGATTGAAATGAGCACAGATAAAGTTCCTTAAGCCAAATATGGAATAGACAAGAGCTACTCCTTGCTCAACGAAATGGACTCAACACCCCATATTAAACGCCTAAGAATGTACCTTACTAGTAAGTATCTTAAAACCTATGGATTGCTATGTCTCCAAAAGAGAATCAAGCATGTGTACAGGGGCATAAACGCAGCAGTGATAGGATTGGAGAGGTTTGGTGAGCAAATGAAGACCCTTTGAAGTCATATTGCATGGTACCCATTCCACGGGTTTCAACTACCCACGTTTAAGGTATTCTTCCTTCAGCTAAAACATGCATGTGGAACCTAGAGTATGATCAACCATGTGATCGGGAGACGTGTTCAAATATGTCTCAGTTTTCGTACCCTGGTACTCGGGTGCAACATTCCAGACGCTTTACTAACACTCTCCCGACTTGGAGAGTCAGTCCCTTTAACCTCCTGTTTGGCCCAGTTTGCAATTTCTGCGGAAGATGAACAGGAAGAGCGAGAACCAATGAGAGACTAGCTGGAGGTGTCTGGACGGGCAAATTTAACTCTCATTTCCCACCAGAAAGAGGAACTAACCAAAGGCTCAGCGTCCCGTGCCGGAACCAGATTAGGGCCTGAAGCCATCCTGCGGTGTTGCGGCCAGCTCACAAGAAAGCGAGTTGAAGAAAGGAGCTCAGGGGCACTGTAATTCACAAACCTGCAGAGTTATAAATGACAGCTATCATCCAAAAATATACTGAAGTAAGGCTGCCAAGAGGACTTGAATGCGGGGCAGAATTGCAGGAAACCGATTTCAGGAGGTAGACTGGAATTGCATTGAAAGCATAGGAAAAGAGGCAGAACGTCCACAATGATGCACTTGGCCAAAAAGGGCGTATGCGTTTTTTCCTGAATATATTCAGGAAAAAACGCATACGCCCTTTTTGGCCAACCAAGCAAGCTTGCAAAGGAAATCTGCACTACAATGAAGTCTCACTTCCCCCCGGTCAAAAGGGCCATCTGAAAAAAGTGTAAAATCCAGAAAGGCAGGACAGGCCATGGAGAACTGGGAGCCTTGTTATGCTGATGGGCGGGATGTAAATTGCCAACAGACACTCGGGAGAAGTGTATGGTGTTTCCTGAAACATCTAAAAAACAAAGCAACAGAGCCTAGGGCACTTCCACTTATGGTCCTATAGCTTAGGGAAATTAAAATCAAAAAGACACAGCCACCCCAAAGTTTGGGACGCCTCTGTTTACAAGAACCTCGTTTACAGTACAAGTTCAACATCGCAGAAAGTGAAAAATGGATAAAGAAGTTGTGGTATTTACTTACAAAGCAATATCACTCAGCAATGAAATCTATGTCATCAGGCCCGTAGCAGCATAATGAGTGGATTCAGGTACGATGATTCTAACTGAAATAAGTCACACAGAAAAAGAAACATCATAAGATATCACTAATACACGCAATGTAAACTGGGCTACACAGGAACTGAATTACAGAACAGAACAGGGTCTCAAATTTAGAAAACCAACTTATGCTTGCTTAAGGGGAAAGGTGAGTTGGGGTGCTGCATAAAACCAGAGATTGAAATGAGCACAGATAAAGTTCCTTAAGCCAAATATGGAATAGACAAGAGCTACTCCTTGCTCAACGAAATGGACTCAACACCCCATATTAAACGCCTAAGAATGTACCTTACTAGTAAGTATCTTAAAACCTATGGATTGCTATGTCTTCAAAAGAGAATCAAGCATGTGTACAGGGGCATAAACGCAGCAGTGATAGGATTGGAGAGGTTTGGTGAGCAAATGAAGACCCTTTGAAGTCATATTGCATGGTACCCATTCCACGGGTTTCAACTACCCACGTTTAAGGTATTCTTCCTTCAGCTAAAACATGCATGTGGAACCTAGAGTATGATCAACCATGTGATCGGGAGACGTGTTCAAATATGTCTCAGTTTTCGTACCCTGGTACTCGGGTGCAACATTCCAGACGCTTTACTAACACTCTCCCGACTTGGAGAGTCAGTCCCTTTAACCTCCTGTTTGGCCCAGTTTGCAATTTCTGCGGAAGATGAACAGGAAGAGCGAGAACCAATGAGAGACTAGCTGGAGGTGTCTGGACGGGCAAATTTAACTCTCATTTCCCACCAGAAAGAGGAACTAACCAAAGGCTCAGCGTCCCGTGCCGGAACCAGATTAGGGCCTGAAGCCATCCTGCGGTGTTGCGGCCAGCTCACAAGAAAGCGAGTTGAAGAAAGGAGCTCAGGGGCACTGTAATTCACAAACCTGCAGAGTTATAAATGACAGCTATCATCCAAAAATATACTGAAGTAAGGCTGCCAAGAGGACTTGAATGCGGGGCAGAATTGCAGGAAACCGATTTCAGGAGGTAGACTGGAATTGCATTGAAAGCATAGGAAAAGAGGCAGAACGTCCACAATGATGCACTTGGCCAAAAAGGGCGTATGCGTTTTTTCCTGAATATATTCAGGAAAAAACGCATACGCCCTTTTTGGCCAACCAAGCAAGCTTGCAAAGGAAATCTGCACTACAATGAAGTCTCACTTCCCCCCGGTCAAAAGGGCCATCTGAAAAAAGTGTAAAATCCAGAAAGGCAGGACAGGCCATGGAGAACTGGGAGCCTTGTTATGCTGATGGGCGGGATGTAAATTGCCAACAGACACTCGGGAGAAGTGTATGGTGTTTCCTGAAACATCTAAAAAACAAAGCAACAGAGCCTAGGGCACTTCCACTTATGGTCCTATAGCTTAGGGAAATTAAAATCAAAAAGACACAGCCACCCCAAAGTTTGGGACGCCTCTGTTTACAAGAACCTCGTTTACAGTACAAGTTCAACATCGCAGAAAGTGAAAAATGGATAAAGAAGTTGTGGTATTTACTTACAAAGCAATATCACTCAGCAATGAAATCTATGTCATCAGGCCCGTAGCAGCATAATGAGTGGATTCAGGTACGATGATTCTAACTGAAATAAGTCACACAGAAAAAGAAACATCATAAGATATCACTAATACACGCAATGTAAACTGGGCTACACAGGAACTGAATTACAGAACAGAACAGGGTCTCAAATTTAGAAAACCAACTTATGCTTGCTTAAGGGGAAAGGTGAGTTGGGGTGCTGCATAAAACCAGAGATTGAAATGAGCACAGATAAAGTTCCTTAAGCCAAATATGGAATAGACAAGAGCTACTCCTTGCTCAACGAAATGGACTCAACACCCCATATTAAACGCCTAAGAATGTACCTGACTAATAACTATCTTAAAACCTATGGATTACTATGTCTCATAAAGAGAATCAAGCATGTGTACAGGGGCATAAACGCAGCAGTGATAGGATTGGAGAGGTTCGGTGAGCAAATGAAGACCCTTTGAAGTCATATTGCATGGTACCCATTCCACGGGTTTCAACTACCCAGGTTTAAGGTATTCTTCCTTCAGCTAAAACATGCATGTGGAACCTAGAGTATGATCAAACATGTGATCGGGAGATGTGTTCAAATATGTCTCAGTTTTCGTACCCTGGTACTCGGGTGCAACATTCCAGACGCTTTACTAACACTCTCGCGACTTGGAGAGTCAGTCCCTTTAACCTCCTGTTTGGCCCAGTTTGCAATTTCTGCGGAAGTTGAACAGGAAGAGCGAGAACCAATGAGAGACTAGCTGGAGGTGTCTGGACGGGCAAATTTAACTCTCATTTCCCACCAGGAAGCGGAGTTAACCAAAGGCTCAGCGTGCCATGCCGGAACCAGATTAGGGCCTGAAGCCATCCTGCGGTGTTGCGGCCAGGTCACAAGAAAGCGAGTTGAAGAAAGGAGCTCAGGGGCACTGTAATTCACAAACCTGCAGAGTTATAAATGACAGCTATTTCCAAAAATATACTGAAGTAAAGCTGCCAAGAGGACTTGAAAGCGGGGCAGAATTGCAGGAAACTGATTTCAGGAGGTAGACTGGAATTGCATTGAAAGCTTCGGAAAAGATGCAGAACGTCCACAATGATGCACTTGGCCAAAAAGGGCGTATGCGTTTTTTCCTGAATATATTCAGGAAAAAACGCATACGCCCTTTTTGGCCAACCAAGGAAACTTGCAAAGGAAATCTGCACTACAATGAAGTCTCACTTCCCCCCAGTCAAAAGGGCCATCTGAAAAAAGTGTAAAATCCAGAAAGGCAGGACAGGCCATGGAGAACTGGGAGCCTTGTTATGCTGATGGGCGGGATGTAAATTGCCAACAGACACTCGGGAGAAGTGTATGGTGTTTCCTGAAACATCTGAAAAACAAAGCAACAGAGCCTAGGGCACTTCCACTTATGGTCCTATAGCTTAGGGAAATTAAAATCAAAAAGACACAGCCACCCCGAAGTTTGGAATGGCTCTGTTTACAAGAACCCTTTTACCGTACAAGTTCAACATCGCAGAAAGTGAAAAATGGATAAAGAAGTTGTGGTATTTACTTACAAAGCAATATCACTCAGCAATGAAATCTATGTCATCAGGCCCTTAGCAGCACAATGAGTGGATTCAGGTATGATGATTCTAACTGAAATAAGTCACACAGAAAAAGAAACATCATAAGATATCTGTAATACACGGAATGTAAACTTGGCTACACAGGAACTGAATTACAGAACAGAACAGGGTCTCAAATTCAGAAAACCAACTTATGCTTGCTTAAGGGGAAAGGTGAGTTGGGGTGCTGCATAAAACCAGAGATTGAAATGAGCACAGATAAAGTTCCTTAAGCCAAATATGGAATAGACAAGAGCTACTCCTTGCTCAACGAAATGGACTCAACACCGCATATTAAACGCCTAAGAATGTACCTGACTAGTAAGTATCTTAAAACCTATGGATTGCTATGTCTCCGAAAGAGAATCAAGCATGTGTACAGGGGCATAAATGCAGCAGTGATAGGATTGGAGAGGTTCGGTGAGCAAATGAAGACCCTTTGAAATCATATTGCATGGTACCCATTACACGGGTTTCAACTCTCCAGGTTTAAGGTATTCTTCCTTCAGCTAAAATATGCATGTGGAACCCAGAGTATGATCAACCATGTGAACGGGAGACCTGTTCAAATATGTCTCAGTTTTCCTCCCCTGGTACTCGGGTGCAACATTCCAGACGCTTTACTAACACTCTCCCCACTTGGAGAGTCAGCGCCTTTAACCTCCTGTTTGGCCCAGTTTGCAATTTCTGCGGAAGATGAACAGGAATAGGGAGAACCAATGAGAGACTAGCTGGAGGTGTCTGGACGGGCAAATTTAACTCTCATTTCCCACCAGGAAGAGGAAATAACCAAAGGCTCAGCGTGCCGTGCCGGAACCAGATTAGGGCCTGAAGCCATCCTGCGGTGTTGCGGCCAGCTCAAAAGAAAGCGAGTTGAAGAAAGGAGCTCAGGGACACTGTAATTCACAAACCTGCAGAGTTATAAATGACAGCTATCATCCAAAAATATACTGAATTAAGGCTGCCAAGAGGACTTGAATGCGGGCAGAATTGCAGGAAACCGATTTCAGGAGGTAGACTGGAATTGCATTGAAAGCATAGGAAAAGAGGCAGAACGTCCACAATGATGCACTTGTCCGAAAAGGGCGTATGCGTTTTTTCCTGAATATATTCAGGAAAAAACGCATACGCCCTTTTTGGCCAACCAAGCGAGCTTGCAAAGGAAATCTGCACTACAATGAAGTCTCACTTCCCCCCGGTCAAAAGGGCCATCTGAAAAAAGTGTAAAATCCAGAAAGGCAGGACAGGCCATGGAGAACTGGGAGCCTTGTTATGCTGATGGGCGGGATGTAAATTGCCAACAGACACTCGGGAGAAGTGTATGGTGTTTCCTGAAACATCTAAAAAACAAAGCAACAGAGCCTAGGGCACTTCCACTTATGGTCCTATAGCTTAGGGAAATTAAAATCAAAAAGACACAGCCACTCCAAACTTTGGGACGCCTCTGTTTACAAGAACCTCGTTTACAGTACAAGTTCAACATCGCAGAAAGTGAAAAATGGATAAAGATGTTGTGGTATTTACTTACAAAGCAATATCACTCAGCAATGAAATCTATGTCATCAGGCCCGTAGCAGCACAATGAGTGGATTCAGGTATGATGATTCTAACTGAAATAAGTCACACAGAAGAAGAAACATCATAAGATATCAGTAATACACGGAATGTAAACTTGGCTACACAGGAACTGAATTACAGAACAGAACAGGGTCTCAAATTTAGAAAACCAACTTATGGTTGCTTAAGGGGAAAGGTGAGTTGGGGTGCTGCATAAAACCAGAGATTGAAATGAGCACAGATAACGTTCCTTAAGCCAAATACGGAATAGACAAGAGCTACTCCTTGCTCAACGAAATGGACTCAACACCGCATATTAAACGCCTAACAATGTACCTGACTAGTAAGTATCTTAAAACCTATGGATTGCTATGTCTCCGAAAGAGAATCAAGCATGTGTACAGGGGCATAAACGCAGCAGTGATAGGATTGGAGAGGTTCGGTGAGCAAATGAAGACCCTTTGAAGTCATATTGCATGGTACCCATTCCACGGGTTTCAACTACCCAGTTTTAAGGTATTCTTCCTTCAGCTAAAACATGCATGTGGAACCTAGAGTATGATCAACCATGTGATCGGGAGACGTGTTCAAATATGTCTCAGTTTTCGTACCCTTGTACTCAGGTGCAACATTCCAGACGCTTTACTAACACTCTCCCGACTTGGAGAGTCAATCCCTTTAACCTCCTGTTTGGCCCAGTTTGCAATTTCTGCGGAAGATGAACAGGAAGAGCGAGAACCAATGAGAGACTAGCTGGAGGTGTCTGGACGGGCAAATTTAACTCTCATTTCCCACCAGGAAGAGGAACTAACCAAAGGCTCAGCGTGCCGTGCCGGAACCAGATTAGGGCCTGAAGCCATCCTGCGGTGTTGCGGCCAGGTCACAAGAAAGCGAGTTGAAGAAAGGAGCTCAGGGGCACTGTAATTCACAAAGCTGCAGAGTTATAAATGACAGCTATCGTCCAAAAATATACTGAAGTAAGGCTGCCAAGAGGACTTGAAAGCGGGGCAGAATTGCAGGAAACAGATTTCAGGAGGTAGACTGGAATTGCATTGAAAGCATAGGAAAAGAGGCAGAACGTCCACAATGATGCACTTGGCCAAAAAGGGCGTATGCGTTTTTTCCTGAATATATTCAGGAAAAAACGCATACGCCCTTTTTGGCCAACCAAGCAAGCTTGCAAAGGAAATCTGCACTACAATGAAGTCTCACTTCCCCCCGGTCAAAAGGGCCATCTGAAAAAAGTGTAAAATCCAGAAAGGCAGGACAGGCCATGGAGAACTGGGAGCCTTGTTATGCTGATGGGCGGGATGTAAATTGCCAACAGACACTCGGGAGAAGTGTATGGTGTTTCCTGAAACATCTAAAAAACAAAGCAACAGAGCCTAGGGCACTTCCACTTATGGTCCTATAGCTTAGGGAAATTAAAATGAAAAAGACACAGCCACCCCAAAGTTTGGGACGCCTCTGTTTACAAGAACCTCGTTTACCGTACAAGTTCAATATCACAGAAAGTGAAAAATGCATAAAGAACTTGTGGTACTTACGTACAATGCAGTATCACTCAGCAATGAAATCTATGTCATCAGGCCCGTAGCAGCATAATGAGTGGATTCAGGTACGATGATTCTAACTGAAATAAGTCACACAGAAAAAGAAACATCATAAGATATCACTAATACACGGAATGTAAACTTGGCTACACAGGAACTGAATTACAGAACAGAACAGGGTCTCAAATTTAGAAAACCAACTTATGCTTGCTTAAGGGGAAAGGTGAGTTGGGGTGCTGCATAAAACCAGAGATTGAAATGAGCACAGATAAAGTTCC